>NC_081571.1:82433867-82643491 GCF_022355385.1 Mustela nigripes | reverse complement strand
GCAGTGCAGCCTGATGTCTGCTGAAGAAGGGGCTGCTTTAAAGACCATAAATGCCCCCAAATGACATACTGCTTTATAGGGAACAGTGATAGCATCTTCTCACTTGAGCATTATGGGGTGATAGGTGGGCTCCTCTGTCCCCTTGTATAACTATGTGTCCGCTCCGCCCCCTCCTGCTGGCCTGTCACTCCCGGACAGGGCCAGGCCTCCCCATAGATGCCAACCTGGGGGCAGCGTCCTGCCTGTGCCGACAAGAGCTGGAGCAGTCAGACACAGGGAGCGCGCGCTCCCTGACATGGGGCGACGAGCCGGCGGGACGGCAGGAGCCCGCAGAAAGCTCGGGTAGTGGGGCCGTCCCCTCTGCGGCAGGTGCGGTGAGCAAGGCCCTGTGAGCAGGCAGGGCGGGGGGACCAGCAGGCAGGACAGACCCACGGGGAGTCCACGGGGAGCCCACAGGCAGTCCCGGAAGCCACAGAGGCCAGCCCTCTGCAGCCACAGCCACAGGCTTTGTCACACATGGAGTCCGAAGTCGGAGCCCAGCGTGAGCCTCGCACGAGTACAGCAACGACCAACGGGCCCGTCAAACCCTCGCATGTGTGAAGGGTTTGCTGACTCACCACATGCGAGCTCTAGGCCATGTTTAAAGTCAGAAAGCACAGCTCTCGGAGGGATAAACTCTGCCCCTTCTATAAACACATTCCTTCCGACAGCATTCACCCTGCTCCGCAGTCCCCAGGCTGGCAGGGGTGCGGGGCCTGACAGAGCACAGGGCTCCTTCTCCCGCTCATTCAACGAGCAAAAATAAACTCTGAGTTTTGGGCAGAGGAAAGGCTGCGGTGCCAGGAGTCGAAACCTTCCCTTTTCAAGTAGTGTCTGGAGCGCCGAGACACGCCCTGCACTCGGGATGCCAGGAAAAGCCCGGCATCGCTGCTCCCCTGTTCCCGGAGGCGCAGCGGCCACCGGCACGCCCTGGGGGGGGGGGGTGCGGGCGCAGGAGCCCCGGCCGCTGACCCGTCGTCGCTACGCCCTGCTCCGAGGCTTCACGGTGCGCGTGTCTTCAGCCTCAGCTTCTGCTCAGGCCTCCCAGGGCGTAGTCGGAGGAATTCTACTCAAGTCCAGCTGAATTAGAGCCTGTCCCCTCCTTTGCTCCTTGACCATTTTTGGTATTTTACTATAAAGCTCGTACTGTCAGGTTTCCTTCACATAGTCATCACGGGTTGCCACAAAAGTCTATTCTCAGTCAGTGACGTGGAAGCTTTATACATGTCCCCGAGGCATACACACTCGATCGCAGGTCACCCTTTACACCATAAAGCTCTGCTTCTCGAGTAAACGTCCAATGAACCTGAGCGGAGTCCGTGGCGAAGCAAGGATCAGGATCGGGGACCTGCAGAAGGCGCGGCTGCTGGCTCAGGGTACACAGTGTGTACCTGCCCGGGGAAGGGGGAGGGGGTTCGTTCAAAGCCAGGGCCCCGGAGAGAGCAAGCCCCAGAACCTCGGCTTCACGGGAAATAGATTTCCCCATTTGTGCCTCCGAGTCTCATGGGCTGAGACGAGTTTTGAGAAAACACTGAAGTCTGGGAAGGCAGTGACACGTAGAAACCGGTGCAGACCTCCGTCTGCGCTTCCACCGGCCCGACCCTGCAGCGTGGTGCCACCAACAGCCGGGGGCTTCCTCAGACAGGTGGACAGGTGGAGAGCCTGGCCCCCAATCAGCTTGCCTGGAACAGTCCTGCTCCACCCCAGATTTCAGAGGCTCTCCTGATGTTGAGGAAGAACCAGGGAAAAAGCACAAAGCTTGCCAGTGTGTTGCGGTTTCTCTGATCAGATGGGCTCAAGGTGCCATTGTTTGGACCTGAGGCAGCTCAGCCTTGGCCGACAAGGAGGCTGGCTCCTGGGGTTTAAAAGATATGGGTTATGAAGCGCACCTGCTCTCTGAGAGCACCGAGATGGCCGCGTTAGGTGAGTTTTCTGAGCGAACAGTTATCCGGTTATCACCCGACCTTGGGCCAGCTTCTAGGACACCTTTCTGAAGGCCCTCGATCCAGACGGCCGGCCGGGGTCGGTGGGGGAGGGGGTGCCGGTCCTTTTGTGATTCTTCAGCTGGGCCTGCCCTCTGCCCCTTCCTCTGTCTCTGCCCTGGACTGTAATCTTCTCGAGGGCAGGAAGCCTCCCCATCTTCTCCCATCGTCCAGTGCGCAGAAGGTGCTCTTTCATGCCTGAGGCCTGCATGGAGAAAGGGAAGGCCACAGCAGCACTTGGCTGCTCCGAATGGCACCGTGGTTGGCTTGTCGACTTCCCTTCTGTTCTCCACATCAAAGCTCCGCGCTGAGTATTCTGACTTCTACTTTTACGGAAGAAGAAGGGCTCAAAGCTAGTAAGGAATGTGCCCCAACGGCGGTGCTGGGATTGGAGTGTGGTCTCCACTGTGTGTGCCCACCACAGCTCTTTCCACGCAAGGCAGCGCGCTGGGGTCCTCCTGGAAAGTGAACGTGGCAGTTCCCATGGGAGCTCGCATCTGAATGCCTTGGGGGGCTTGTTTCCCCGCCGACCACCGGGGATTGTCTCCAGGGTTTCAGGTCCAGCTGGTCCCAGGAGACCTGAATGTAAACCCAGGCTCTGACCAGCGATGAGCACTGTTCTCGGCACCGCTGTCCTTCACGCAGCAAATGCCGAGTCTACCCCGTGGGCCTCCCCTCCATGACACGGGCCTAGATTTCCAAGCCCTTCTAGCTCCTGGTTTTTAAGAATATTTATCTTTTTTGCTCTTTGCTGTCAAGTTGTAAGCATCACGTCTTGCTTCCCTCCAGAGACATTCCTTCTACAGCCTCCTCTTTTCTTAATTCCTTCTAATCTTGTGTTTGCTGGGGAAATGGACAACTAAGCCTGCCTTGGCCGTCTGGCGTCCTGCCTTCCTCACAGACCACGGCTAAGTGTCTACTTTGTGCCTGGGAACAGCCTCGTCCAGGGGCACGGGTCCAGTGGGGGCAGGAGTCGGTGACCGACCGCAGAGGCTGCTGGGGCCATGAGGTGGGCACTGAGCTCGGCAGGACAGGCCGATGGCCGGGAGGGGCACGCCCAGAAGGTGACATTGGGCCAAGTCCTGCCACTGGAGATGGACAGGGGTGAGGGAGGCGGGAGGAAGCCACGGGAAGCGGTCAGGGAACCAGAGGTGACTATTTTGAGCTGGCTGTCTGGACGAGCGAGTCACGACCTGAGGCGTCCACCTGAGAACTCAGGCACCTGGTGACCCCTCGAGGGTTGAAGCTGCTGGTAAAATCCCTCAGGACAAAGGATGTGTCCTGATGCACAGAATCACGGAACTGGGTACTCGCCAAGAGCTCACCGCTGCCTCTCCCCTGCTGCACCGAGGTGGCCGAACTCTAGAGCGGAGTTGAGAACAGACGAGCCGTCTGTTCGTTGAGGGGTCGCTGTCTCCAGGGTCCTCCTCCCACTCAGTCTTCCGTGTGCTCCCCTGTAGCTGGTTTATGTTTACCGTCTGATTTGCACGTTGGCAGGGCGACCTGCCCCCTTCACGTGGTTTTCTGATTTTCTTTCCCTTGGCACAAGGCAGGCCTGGGGCGAACGTGCTACGTGCTCTGCTGCTGGGGTCATTCCCTCCTGAGCAGCAGCAAAGGGCTGGGATGCTTGGTCGGTAGAGTCTGGGCGCACCCAGCGACCCCCCTTCGCCTGGACGTGGGTCATCTTCCTTGGTAACCGATTCAGTCTGCACGACGGCGTAGTTTGAAACAGCTGAAGTAAAATAATCATGGATTGTCTTCCCCTATTAACTTCCTGGCGTGTAATATTTATTAAACCTTCTGCAGTCTAAAAAGCCAGGAGGCAGATTCTCCCTCTGGACCCGCTAGAAACCTGTGTACGCAGTCCTCACGACCCAGGTGCACTGTGTCGAGGGATAACCCCCAACTGAAAATGTAATTAGTTTCTGAAGCCGCATGTGCTCGTGGAGGGGAACTCAGCAAACTCTTAGCTTCCAGGATTCCGAGACCCCTCTCTTCCGGCCGTGTCCCATGAACACTGAAAATAGCAGGTATAGCAAAGAAAACCAAGCATCAAGAAAACAGTGAGTTTCATACGTGTTTGTTTTTTTTTTTTCCCCTGGATCTTGTTTTGACATGACCTTCCATTGCTGGGGAGGGCCCGCATCCTCACATGGACGCTGGGACCCCAGAATCATCAGGCCACAGTCTGAGCAAACAAGGTTTTTTGTTTTTGTTTTTGTTTTGGTTTTGGTAACACGATGCATCGAAAAGTAATGTTTACAAGAAAAACCTGGTGGAGTTGATTCTCTGCCAGAATCTTATGCTTGAAATTAGATAAAATCATTGGTGGGATTTTGTGCACATATTTTAAACAATAATATCCATAATTCACAGTCAACTGTTACCCAGCCCCCATTCTGAACCCCATTGTTTGAGGCTAACAGAAACAAAAATCTATTACCACTGGACTGAGTATGAGTCTTAAATTAATTAATTAATTGATTATTATTGCGCAGCGTTAGTCACCGTACGGTACATCCTTGGGTTTTGATGTAGTGTTCCGTGATTCATTGTTTGTGTGTAACACCCAGTGCTCTGGGTATGAATCTTTAAAAAAATTATCTGCAGGTCATTTTTCTGCTATTCAAAGTGTATCTTTTAAGTAGGAAAAATGTGCAACTGTTTTTCACCTCCTTGAAAAAAAATTGCTTGGGAAACACAACAAATTATTCAGTCCTTAAAGTCAGCGGCTGGGGCTCCCGAAGGCAGGACGTCCCGAAGGCAAGGGGTCGATTGGTTGTGGTTTCTGACTCCTTCCTTCTCTTATAGCTGGATCAGATCGAAGGAAATCCCTGGTGAACGTGGTGCTTAAATCTTAAATTGTTGAAGTTTAAGGTTAAAATGTTACCCTGTTTAAGTAATACTTAGTAGCATCTTTGAGTTTGTTTGCTTTGTAGAACGCTGTATTCACTTTGCATTAGTCATTGTGCAGACTTTACGCCCCGGGTTACTGCAGATAAATCTGCTTTATTTGTGAGGTATCTAAGGAAAGAGATGAGTCATGCTCTTTGCTCCGCACACCTGTTTGGACCCGTGGCTCCCTGGCAGGGCTGTGATTCCTCGCGCTCTCTCTGAGGAAGCGAGTGGAAGGTGGGTTCTCATTGTTCTGCGAAAACTCCAAGTCTCCCGTTTCCCCTCAGGTCTGTAAAACGTGCTATGGAAAAAACGTGTTCCACTGGGCTCCGCGCGAGGACGACGCTACAGCCGGTGCAGCTGTTTCCGAGAACACAGGCCCTGCGCTCCGCTATCACACCGTAACTGCTTTGCTGAAGACATTTGGGATGGAGGCAGGTTTAGTGACCCACGGAGGAGGTTTTCTCCCTGCACACAGGGTTCAATGTGTCGCCGGTTATTATAGACCAGCTAAGCGGCTCCCACTCCCTCAGCCATTAGTGTGGCTCTCTGACAGCAGGACACGACGGAGCCACGAAACACACAGCAGCCGCACATGCTGTGGCTGGTGGCGCACGAGTAAGTCCGAATCACACGGACATGGAGCTCCTGGGGGAGACGAGGCTCAGTGAAAGAAGAGCTGTTACAAAATCTTGGTATGGGGAGAAGAGCCATAATACTAATAACGGTTCGTTGATGATGATTCGTGCTGGCCCCCGGCAGCGTGGATGGCGCACTGCACTCCAGCTACCCCTCACATCCCTTTGAGGTGCCTACTGTGACCTCTGTTATAGCAGTGGGCCCGCCAGCGCCCTGAAAGGTACACGCTTGTCTGCACCCGACAGCCAGTGATGGGTGGTGTGGGCTCCACCCCAGGCTGCGTCCCAGGACTGACTTTTGGACAAACAGGCAGATTCCTAGATGCAAATCCAAAGCGCATTAAGAAGTACTTGATTATCTGAGACTCATTTTCTGACCTGTTAGGTGTTTGGAGCAATCGTGTTCAGTTGTGCGTGGGGATCACTCATTCCAGGGACGGGGGTGGGGGCCATAAGACAGGTGACACGAGTCGATCGCCCGTCACCGCTGATGGATGGCTTAGCCGCTGTCCATTCCCCTGAGGAATGAATGAGGGCATTTTCATTTGAAAGTACCCCATTTTCCTAAAGAATCCGTAGTTATCCAGTTGTCTGTGTGACTAGGGCTGGGCTTGGCTTTGGGCGAGTCCAGGGAAGGGGTCCCGAAGCGCTGGTAAAAAAAATCCCTATGTTCTGAAATTAAGCACACACATGTGTGCGTGGGCAGGTGGAGGGGACAGTCTTACCTCCAACGCAGTGCGAGACTCCAACGAGTTAGCACATGTACAAAAACGAGCATCCTTAACATGCTAATGTTAAAACAATTAGTATTTAATAAAAAACCTTAGAGCTGTATAGACGAGAGACTACACCACTGTGGGGGAGGCAAGGGTCGGGGAGACGGCCCCTCCTGGCGGGTCTCCGGGAGCTGAGGATTGACCCGGGATGTCCCACTGCTGGAAAGAGAAAAGCCCGAGTAATAAACATGCTCTGCTTCGTTTGAGCCTCAAACACCCCAGAAGATTTCTTCCAAAATCTGCCGTTTTGGAAGCTCAAGGGGTTGATCCACTCTGGGCGAATGCGGGTGACCCGTAGGCTGAGGGCCTCGTGCGACCTGCTCTTCGGAGAAGTTTCGCTCATCAGTAATCCAGACACCCAGAAGCACGGGTGTGAGGAAGGCGGAAAGCAGAACCGGTCCCTTCGGAACTGGAGGGACTGGGCGGCCAGCAGGAGGACCGGCCCGGGAAGGACTCGTTTGGTGGCACAGAGGAATGCAGGGTGACCAGGGAGCTCCACTGAGGCCGGAGAAGGGGGAGGAGGAGCGCAGGGGGATGTTGGAGCCTCTCCTTCTAGCAGAGGCCAAGCTCGGCCGCGCCTCCCGAGTAACCAGGACCTCGGACCCTGGCGCGAGCCCACGGCGCCCCACACCCCGCACACGTGCCTCGAGCAGCGTCCTTCAAGAGATGAGAAAAGGTGTTATGAGAGGAATCGAGGTGTCCGCGTCATGCACATAGGAACCAGCATCTGAGAGCAAGCGTCCCGGTTCTGGGATCCACAGCCCGACTGCTGCGGCCTCTCTAGACTTGGATCTGGAGGCGCATCAGGAGGGCGGCGCATGCAGTCCCCAAGCCCACCCCTGGCCCTCCCCCTGGTTCCTCAACGTAGGGCCCGGCAGGGGGCACACAGCAGGAATTCAAACTTTTGCTGACACGAGCACAGAAAGGAGGGGCAAGACGGGCAGGCTACCAGAGAGCCTCGCACGCGCCTTCCCGGGCTCGTCCAGCGCACACGCTCGCATTCCCTGCCCCAGGCTCCGGCCCACGACGCTTGGGCCCCATAATCCTGTTGCGGCCACCCCGCGCAGCAGGGTGCTTCCGGCATCTCCAGCCTCCCCAGGTGCCGGAACACCCTGTCCCTAGTTGCGACAACCGAAAGCATCTCCAGGCTTTGCCTAGCACCGCTGGTGACCTTGAGCATCCTGGTGCAGCCACACAAGACCACCCGTCTCGTCTCCGCGGTGCCCGTGGAGTAGGTGTGCCTCCCTGGTCACTGCCAAGGACACTTCGAAATGTGCCGCCGCTGCCACTACCATGATCCCCTCACAGGCTTTGAGGGGCAAACCAGGAGACACAGGGGTCTGTCTCCCTCGGACCAGCTCTCATTCATGACTCTGTCCTACCGAGACTGACGCATGGCTTTCCACCGGGGTCCTGCGAGACAGGCGGTCTCCTCACCCTGCTGGGGCCAAAGACAAGTGCCCAAGGATTAAATTACTTGCCTAAGGACAGGGTAGGTCAGATCGGAAGTATTTTTCCTAGTCTTTCAGAGAGTTTCTGCCTCCTAAATAGCATCCCAAGACAGTCTGCAGAGAATGCTGCACTCGGAAAATGCCCGCTGGGGCAGCTTTTAAAAATGAACTCAGTCCCAGATGGAATCCTGCACACTCATTTCCTTGTACAACAGATCTTACTGATTATCTTTCTTTTATTTTCTTTCTTTTTTTTTTTTTTTAAAGATTTTATTTGTTTATTTGACAGAGAGAAAAAGACACAGCGAGAGAGGGAACACAAGCAGAGGGAGTGGGAGAGGGAGAAGCAGGCTCTCCGCTGAGCGGGAAAGGGAGAAGCAGGCCTGGTGTGGCCCTCGATCCCGGGACCCCAGGATCATGACCTGAGCCGAAGGCAGATGTTCAACGACTGAGGAACCCAGGGGCCCCATTATTTTTGTTTCTTGTAATCAATTTGCTTCATTTATTATTTCTTCCCAGCTCTTTAAGCCAACTTTAAAAGCCTGCCTGATTTCTTGTAATTCTATAGTCGTGTTCCCTCCTGGGGAGCAGCTCCGGGGACGTAGGAGGCCGGGAAGAGGCCCTTCCCAGACCCCAGCGTCTCTGAATTTGTTCCGTTTTCCTTTGGACACTACCTTCTCCTTCTTCTCTCTGTTTGTCTCTGTTTAATTTGCGAACTCTGTGATGAGCAAATCCGCGATACTTACTCTTACAAGGGTAGGAGCCAACAGAAACAGAGGGAAATTAAAGACGCGCACATCTCACTTTTAAACAGAGGAAACAGAAGACACTCTTCCCAGGGAACGGAGGCCTGATGAAGCCTGTTGAAATTCTCTATTTCACACTGTAGTTTGATCCAAGACACCTGGGCCATCCCCTCTGCCAGAGTCATCGAAAACGTGACAGCGGTTTTAGTATTCTTTTAAGATGTGCTCAGGCCTCTGACGGGTTCCCACAAGCCCTTTCTGGTCTTTCTTAGGGCAAACCCTTCTCTATTCCAGTCCGGGTTTGATGGCTAATAGAAAAACATCTTGAAAAACAATAAGCAATTTTTTTTTTTTTTTGCAACCTGGAAAGTTCGGCAAAGAAAAGCTTTGTCAAAAAAAACCCCACTTGCAATACATTTAAATTCTGTCCGAATAGAACCATTAACTAACTATACATTAGGCTAGTTTTGGGGAAGGCTGGGTTCAGGTGGTTTTACTTCTTCTTCTTCTTTTTTTTTTTAAAATATTTTATTTATTTATATGACAGAGATCACAGTAGGCAGAGAGGCAGGCAGAGGGAGAGGGGGAAGCAGGCTCCCTGCTGAGCAGAGAGTCCGATGCGGGGCTCGATTCCAGGACCCTGAGATCATGACCTGAGCCGAAGGCAGAGGCTTAACCCACTGAGCCACCCAGGTGCCCCGAGATTTTACTTCTTGAACATGTTTCTCTATTACTTGAATTTTTAGTCTCGTTTTACCAAGTTGAACTCACTGTCCCAAATCTCTCCATCATCGAATCAGGAAAAGGAGCATGTGTGCGTGATTCCCTAAAGACGTGGCCCCGGGGCTTATCTTGAAAGGCTTCTCTCCTGTGGTCACAGAATTTCAGCGGCTCCACGCGTCCCACGCTCCCGATGGCCCCGTCCTCACCGGAGGGGTGCTCACCCATCAGCGCGGCCACCCTAGAAACGTCCAGCCGACTCACATTTTATGTGATAATGAGGACGTCGTGTGGCATTTTGGGGAAAGATAACAAAGCCCACGACAGCATCCACCTTCCGTTGAATCCGCCAGACACTGGACGAGGCATTTAAGAATTCTACGTCCCCGGAGCTACTTGGCACGGGACCACTCTCCTATTTCACAGGAGAAGAAACTGAGGGTCAAGGAACAAGTATGAGTCCTCTGCCCTCGAGAGACATAGTCGTAGAGCTGGGGTCCGCCTCCAAAGCGCAGATTTCCACCTGCTGACCTCCCATGGCCCACCATGGCCATGCGACGTCTTACAGCCATGCCGCAAGCCAGCAGCACATGTTCCCTTGCACTGCAGAATGTCTCCCCTATTCCCCTTGCGAGCAGGCGGGTTCTAAAGGGAACGGGCCCTAGAAGAAGGGTCTAGAAAGGACCTGCAGCCAGGACGTATCCGAATTAGTTTGGGGACTGAACAAGCCTCCAAGGAAGCTTGTGGGCACATCCTCTCTTCCACCCCCGACATACTAAGACTGTCTTGAAAAACTTCCAGGCCAGGGGGTTCTCGAACTCGGGATGTTTCTGGAGAGGGCAGAGAACCCCGTAATTCATGAGACTCTGGCGGCACAGTCAGGACAGGGCGACCCGACAGGGCTCGGGCGGGGCGGGCGGACACAGAGATGAGTAGGAAGGCGGGGCCGAGTGGGAGTGGAGCTGTCGGCGCAGGGAAACAAAGAGAGCGCATTTGGAGAGCCTCCTGGTTTTCAAATCGGAGACCTGCCAGGTCACGGAACAGAGCTGCCTCCAGAGGGACGAGGGAGGGTAAATATGAGCAGATGGGGAAGGGATGGATTTTTAATTTACAAAATTGTGGCTTTATATATTTTTGTTTCTTCTCTGGCTTAGTGGTTTTGTTTAGAAAAAGAAATAGTTGACGCAGAAATTATAGGTTGAGAAAGAAAAAGTAATTAGGAACAACTGAGTTTCATATGTGCAACATCATCCTGAGATTCCCTCTGCCGGGGAAGACAAGCGTGCAGGCTCTGGGGCCGGGTCTCCTCGGGTCCCCTCGGCGCCAACGATGTAACTGTGGGCAGCTCACTTGCTTGTTCTCGATGTGGGTTCCTCAATGTACACCA
Organism: Mustela nigripes; assembly: GCF_022355385.1. NCBI lineage: Eukaryota > Metazoa > Chordata > Mammalia > Carnivora > Mustelidae > Mustela > Mustela nigripes. The sequence goes on along the minus strand of NC_081571.1, from coordinate 82,632,857 downwards.
GGGGCCACTCACAGGTTCTTGTGAGGACAGGGAATTAAAGCAAGAGCTGTGGCAAGCACCCTGCCCACGGTTCACCTCCAGGAAGTGACGCAGGGCTGGGCGCCATCATGGCGCACGGAGACCCAACTGGGCACCAACCTCTGTCTCCCTTTAGTCCACAGCAAGTGTTAAGACGGAACATGACACAGTTGTCATGTTAATACAACTTGGGTTCAGCTGAGAACTCTCAAGCTGCGCGATCTGAGAAGATACTCCAGGGTTCTCTGTCCACACTGTCGATGCACACAATCAGACTGCGGCCGTCAAGGACTATGTCATCTCCTTGAAGAGCTGCAGAACCCAAAAAAGTACAAATAGAACGGATGCTCACCGAGCACGTGTCCCATCAACTTACGGTTTAGTAAAAAAAAAAAAAAAAAAATCACAGAGACAGGACGCTTTAACAGCTGCTGAAAGACGACAGTGTGAAGATGAGACACTTTCCCACACAAAATCCAGCAGAGTCGGTGACAATTTCAGGGGTACCTCAGATTCCCCGGATATTTCTGTCCCGTGTGCCCAGCCGAGTGTTTGTGAGCTGCGGCTCTATCAGAAGGCATGTCCCTCAGCTGGGGTGTCCCTCGCCCTCGGGGTGTAACAAAGCCTCCTGCAGAAACAGGGGTGAAGTCTTTGGTTTCAATCCTATGCGGTACAGAACTTCCTAGGACAGTGCTTTGACTGTAATGACTGCTTCTTGGCTCTCCCCGTTGGGGAGGTTCCGTGAGACGGTCTGGTTCTTGCTCTGCAGAGCAAAGGGGTCTGGTACTTCACGGCCTGGAACCCTTTCCGATGGACCCTCGGTGAAGGTAAGATAAAACACGTTCTGCCAACGTATGAGCCACCGAACATCCGATTAACTGTCAGGGAGGCTGAGAAGGCTGCCACATGCGGCGCGCCTTCCCACCTACAACACGTTCTGCCAACACGCTGGTGTTGGTGGGGCAGCATGTGTGGGGGACTCCTGACTCCATCAGGGCATTCTGCAGCCCAAATGAGCTACTGAAATAGAACGGGGCCCCCAGATGAGTAAGAGCCCTGGCAGGAAGAACTTACAGTCAGATCATTAAGATTCTTCCTTAACTGCAAAAACAGGTAGCGGACATCCCACCTCTGAGAAATACTATGTGGCCAAAAATAAACGTTTAGTCACTAAACCATATGGCTGTTCAAAAACGGGGAAGATCGTTCCATAGTGGCCAACATACAACAGAACCCACACCACATTTTGGAAGAAAAACCATGTGAACCAGAACAATAATCTCCCATAACAGCGTGCCCCAGACAATGGGAAATTTAGACACACAAACAAAAGAAAAACAACAAAGCCTGCCAAGAAGGCATAGGAAACACCTGCTATGTTCAAAAAATGGAACAAGATACTAATGATTATTTCATATGAAGATTTTAAAATTGTATATGTATATATATATATACACACACATAAACACACATATATATGTACGTGTGTGTGTGTGTGTGTGTGTATACACGTTTTGCTATAGTGACCACAGATGGGATTTAAAACACTGCAGAAAAGTATCAGAGCAAAAATCACTACAGTTTAAATAGGAAATTTTGTCTTTCCAGGTTTCTCTACTGGCAATAGGACAAAGATCATTATAGATGGGAAAAAAGCTTATTTGCTTTCCAGAAATAGCTCATGTTAGAAACGAATCACAGTTCTATCCAAACAGTAAGATGCCTCTGAATTGGAAACAATAGCATGACACTGATGATCCGATTGAAACGATAACACGGGGCAAAGTCCCCAGCAGCAAACTCCACGGAGCGGCCCCTCCCTTCCTCGCCCTGCCGTGTCAGAAGGAGACTCCCCGATTCTGAAATAGCTCACGAGCCACAGGGAGGTAAAATGGGTCAGTCTGACGTGGTTCTCAGAGACGGAAAAGTTATTTTTTTCTAGGACAAAGCTGTCTGTTGAGAGACTTTGGGAAAGTATTTGTTCTGGTGCATGACCCCACCGCGTGTCAGGACCTGTGTCCCCACGTTCAAAGGAACCACCTCCACGGTGCTCCGTGGGGCCCCAGGGCGTCTGGCTCTGGGAAATTAATGGCACCGTTGTCAATAACTTCTTGAAAGACACAACTGTACTTGTTTCTTTCATGTTCTAAATTTCCGCGAAATACAGTAAGGACACTTGGAAACTCCCAGAGTGGGATGTCGTATCCTTTTCTGAAAACAAAGCAAAGGTGAGGGGATTCCCCAGTCCACTTCGGGTGGGAGTGTGGTCCTGGCAGTGCCCGCAGCCCCTGCCTCCCTTCCTATCTGTGAGCCAACTCCCTGCCGGTTTATTCTGGGAGTTCCTGCTGACGCACAGCCAGCAGGGTAGAGAGCTCACTGGGGCGTGCGGCTGGAAATGGGAATGACACATTGAATTCCTGGAACAGTCAGTGTCAGATCAGAGGAGAAAGGCTGGATTCTCGAGTTCTCTCCTAGGACAGTGATACCTCCCCATGTTTCCTGAAGAATGGGGGGTATTCGTGCCCAAAGGACAAGAAGATCCAGAACACTCACTGTTTTTGAAAATAATCGTCAATTCTTGGACAAAGTGTTTAGGAACATCTGGACTAGGTTGGATATAAAAACTTGATGAATGTAAAAAGGCAACAGTGTATCCTGATAAAGTTTTAAAGCATTCGAAATATACACGAGGCTTCATTTTAATTTCTAAGATAAGACTAAATGCTAAAAATAACTAAAATGCCATGTTGAGCATGTGATAAGGGTTTTCTATGATAGCAAGTGCTGTTCTCCTGGAAACACGCATACATCAGAGATAAAATGTTTAATGAACTTAAAATATACAAAACGAAGATCTGTAAATAGACATATGTGTATGTACACACAGAGAGGATGTATATATCTCAAAATCATGGGGTTATTTATGTATCTATATACCTTAATCTAAGAGGAATGATCTTCTCTGGGAAGGCTTCTCCGAGCGCTCCCGTGGCTGCGGGGAAGGGACACGGATGGCAGTCCAGGGCCCGCGCCCTCCATCAATGCCAGCTTCATGGGACTAATCTATTCATCCTTCTGATCAACATGGGATTTCCATTACTCATCTTTCCTTCCAAGATAACTGACATTTTTGAAGGGCACCCATTTTGTTAAATTTTATTTCCTTCTACTAAAGAAGTCTTTTTAATCTTCTGGAATTGAGGAGTTTGTTTTCATCCACAAAGTTCTTTTTGTTTACTTCCTTAGTCTGCTTATTCTACTCAAGGGTATGCAGATGGCCACATACCCCTTTTCATCAGTGCTATCCTCAAAATAAAGTCCCCAAAATACCCGTGGCAATTAACATTTAGAAATCTCCTTTTTGGTTACCAGCCATCTTCATGGAATGTCTGGGTTTGAATTAGCTCAGTACCGGACAAGTAAGAGAGAAGACTCGGGGCAGAACACCCACATGTCCCCCAATGCCAAGTCAGAAATGCTGGCTGCATCCTTCAGTAGCCTCACAGAAGTCAGAGGAAATCCTGGACCAGGGTTCAAAAATTAATTGTATGCATGGGAGACCAACAGTCAAAAAACAAGAACAAAAAAGAACACAACAAGAAACTTACTGAAGGACCCCCCCCCCCCGGATTTTTGGGTGGAGGTACAGCTCGTACGAGCCAATGCAAGAGCATGTTTGGTAAAAAAGGGGTGATAGGATCTCATGACGGGGTTGAGGTGCACAGCATCCAGATCCAGGGAAAAAACAGTCCCATGCCCTCGGCACCGGTCAGGCAGCTGCTTGGAAGCTCCGCTGACATCGGGTGGCCAGGCCTGAAGTAGGAAAGTGAGAAACTCGGAAAAAGGTGATGAGGATGAGGTGGCAGTCTTCCTATGAGCTATGGTCAGGAAGTCAGGGGTCCCGTGAAAGCAACATGAGACAGTTTAATATGCTAAGGCTTAGGAGACTGCGTGCTCTCCTACATCCTGCTGGGATGAGGACACGTGGAGGAGAAGGAGCTTTGGTTGAGGGCTGGCAGACGGACAGGCAAAGGAAAGCTCGCTGGGGCAGAGGCGCTTGGGTGAGAGCGGCATGTGGGCATCAACATCTGGGGCATCCACACTTGTGTGTACTGGTGGGTGTGGTGGGGGAGGGCTCCTTCCTACAGGGAAGCAGATGTGTCAAAGCTAAGCTTTTCCTAGGGGGCAGTTTCCTCCAGGGCTCTGGTAGAGCAGCCACGGCACATGCTTCAGTGTGGGGCCACCTCCCGTGCGCTGTGATGGTGGTTCTGGGCAAGGAGCCGCCCATCAGTAGTGTCCAAGGTGCGCTCTTTGAGGCACCAACCTCAGTGGCCCGATGATGGCTGACGCACACACAAAGATATCCATACACTCGCGCTGTAGCTACGAGCGATACCTTAGCCTTCTTGGGTTCCAAATGAAACACCTTCATGCTATGATTCAGTTCAAGCTTTGTCCTTCCCTCCAGTTTGACTGAGTGTCTAAAAAAGGACTTTACATTTGATACAGGTACGGCACTAACAGAACTTTCCTCTGTGACTTGTGGGTGAGAGCGGCACGTGGGCATCAACATCTGGGGCATCCACACTCGTGTGTACTGGTGGGTGTGGTGGTTTGTGTTTTCAGGACATTCTGCAGTTTACCTCCTGGGAAACACTCGAGAAACAGGCTGATGTCACTGCCCTGGGCATCCCTTGCTTTCAAACAACACTCTCTCAGGGCAAAACAAGCTCATAAAAACACCAACTAAAGGAGAAATCAGTTCTAAGAAAAATGTGAAGTAGACATGGGGACAGAAAGGAATATCCTTGAGGCTCAACCAGGCTTACTTAAGGTCCTATCAATGGCATGTCTACCACTGGGTTTCTTTTAAGTGAAACCTATGGAATGAATCTTACTGTTCTGAAATTTCAAGGGGGCCTCAGTGTTACCGGCAAGTCTCAAAGGAGAGTTCTAATGTGGAAGGAAAGCTGAACCTCTTTGGTTCAACAGTGAGTTAGGAGTTAAGATTATTTTCTTATGCAATCATATCCTATACTTTCATTAATGGAGTTTTGAAGATGGATTTTACTCTGGACATCTATAAATCTATTCTGAATTTTGTTTATTTTTCCAGGAAAGCCCTCCAAGACCAGAAAGGGCTCTCATCAGTCTCCTGTCTCCTTCCCTTCGTCCTGGGTGGGACCGTGGGGAGGCTTGTTGCTGTCCTAGACCCATAATTCCATTGTGCTCTGGAGAGAAATACAAATATTTGTAAAATATCAGGTGTTGAAGGAGGAGGAATTCACCCCAAGGGCTCCAAGTGCAGGAAGCCTGGTCTCCTGTTTCAGGTTTGGGTGGACTGTCTGGGCTCCTCCTCAGCACCCCCTCCACCACTGGGGGGTGTGGCCGGAGCCCCCCCCAGCCTCCTGCTCGGGCACGAGGCCTACCCCTTCCCTAGGCTGGGCTGCAGAGCAGGATGTTAACAGAAGACAACTGCTTCCTCGAGAATTACAGAATTCTCATTGCAGACTTGTGGGTCCTCAGGGGCCCCGGCAACATGTACCAAATCTGAGAGTTGCTACCTTTGTTGACAGACGCTCCACACGGGCGCACTGAGTCACAGTGATCCAGACGTCAGGGCTCTTTTGAAATACGAGTGCTATCTTCACGAGGCCTTAAAAATGCCATTATCGCCACTTGAAGTGTATTTTTTAAAATAAGAACTTAATTGCTACCATGCAGAGCTCAAACGCGCTAGTATTTCAATTTTTATTACAGAGCCCCAGCTCACCCTAGAATTCGTTCGTCCTTCTGTTTCTTTATTTAAAACAGACTTTACGTTTGAAGAATTGTTACAGGCCTCACAAAGACAACAGTTTAATAAAAAACACCAACGCCGACCAGGCGGCCGAGGACTAGGAGGCCAAAGACAGTATTTACCCAGCATTAATGATTTCCATCTCATTTCCACTTTGTTTTGCCTCCACCCCCCCTTTCTGGTTCCAACCCTTTAGGAATTATCCATCCCCGCAGTGTTTTGGATACAAAAACTTTTATTTCCATGGCGGGATCTTTAAGGTCCTCCCAGTGGCTCGGGAGGAAACGGTCCTCAATACAGGGTCTGTAGTGGGTTACTGGGACGGCTCTTCCTGCTTTCATTCTTCTAGAATTCAAACTCTAAGGCTGGACACAGAGAGGGAAGGGACAGGGATATTTTGACCTTTCCCATCAGTAGGGACATATGTCCTTTTAAAGGCCTGCTTTGTACTTCCCGTATGAGTCAGACATCGGAGGACTTGAATGATTCAGTTGTCTACACCACAATGGACTCGTTCGGGTGGGATGCCAGAGGGCTGAGGATCACAGGCTACTTGGGATCTCAGGTCAGGCAGTTTCTTAAGGACATTCTGAAATGCCCAAAGCGGTTAGAAACAAATTCATTTTACGCTCACCCCACTGCCAGTGATGTACACGGCCTCTCCGTCTGTGCCCATCAGGGACAAGGGAGACGCCGTCGGACTTGCGGGGGAAGAACACGGAGCAGAGACGAGAGGAGCCAATTCCCTCCTTCCCTCCGCCTCCAGGCTCGCTAGCACCATGACCTTCCCGAGACGTGCTCATCCAGGTGCAGGGTCAAACGGCCCTCGGGCACGGGAAATGTGTGCAAGGCGGTTGGTCTGGTCATTTCTGCCATTTTTCTCTGGTTACTATTTTACTATCTCTGGAGGAAAACAAAAAGTAATTTCAAAACTTTGCCCCCCGCTCTCCTGGTTTTCTCTTGGCCACGGAAGTGGTCTGCCGTAAGAGGGTGTAGACACAGCCGCAAGTGCGTCGGGCCCCCCGTCAGCCCGGCCGCCCGGGAAGCACTTGCCGAAGAACGCTGCGGGCAGGTGCGGCGCTCACGCTCATTCCTTGGGGACCAAACGGTGGGAGACACTCTGGTCCCATGCGTGAGAGAAGACAGACTCAGAGCCAACCTTTCTACTTGCAGTTGCTTTTGGAAAACAGATCATATTTTGGTAACAACCTTGCTCTGGGCTTTTTAGAACCCCTGCAATTGTTCACTAAGAATGAACTGGAAATGAATAAAACAAAACAAAGTCTTTGAAGACTGGCGCTTTCTGTAACAGAAAAGGGGAAACGCTTTAATGCTATATTGGTCGAAACGTTCCATTAGGCCCTAGGAAAAATGAAGGATTTCTAAAGGCAGAGCTTTGGTGCGGCCTGGAGAACAGCAGAAATGGTCCTGCTCTTTCCCCAGGTTCTCCGCAGTCCGTTGGAGCGTGGGTGAGATTTTCAATGAAGACCGACCATGTCGCTGTCACCGCTATCCCGGCCATGAACCGACGTTCTACTTTCCTTAAAGCCATGAAAGGCCATTTTCCGCTGACTGTCAACTCTGGACCAGAGCCCACTTAATCCTTTGGTCATCACCCACAGGGCCAGAGGCTGGCGTGCATGGCCTGCGTCCCCACAATTCTGCTGGCTCTGGCCGCCACCCAGGATCCACGGGGAGCTCCTAGGGGCTCCTCCACCGGCTCTGACCAGCCGGCCAGCCTCCCGGGGCCAATTTTGTGCTTCTGCAAAAACCAGACTTTCACCAACGGGTTCGTGTTCTGCACACACAAGCACAAAATCTGATCACAGTTTATGGTCAGGGTTTGGGAGAACAGAGACTTGCCTAAGTACAACAACAAAAAAAAAGAAAAAAATTTTCTCTCAACGCGGCTCCCTCTTCTGCTTGGGCTCTGGCCATGTCTACTCAATGCTTTGTCTGTTTAGGTGTAAATTCCGAGGGGAACGCTCGGAGGCACATTTCTCTCAGAAAGAGATAGTGCCCCCCTTCCCCCCCCACCCCGAGTCACAGACCCTTCGAGAAAGATCGGTGGTGTCTGAGGCGCCAAAGCAACCACCTGCCATGAGCCCCATCTGGGGTCAAGAGCAGGATTTCTTCCCGCTTCATCTTTATCGGGAAGATTTCTTCCCGATGAAGGAACATGGTGCCGGCCACCACCGCACCTGTTTGGGGGGTTCGTGTGTTTGTGAGAAGAGGGAGTAACGGACAGATCCAGCAGGAAAACATTTAAAATTCTTCCTCTGCACTCCGATCCCGAGACAGCCGACGTGTCAGTGTTCCACCTCGGGTCAGTGCACACAGACCGCTCCTGTCGGAACCGTGTCCTCCGCTGGCTCCATCGCCGGTCGAGCTCCTGCTGGCCATCACCAGCGCCAGTCTCGGGCCGCTCTCCGGAGGTGGCACACCGCTGTGGGCAATTCTCACCGGGGGCTTTCACGGCTGCTCTTGCTTAACTCCGGTCCTACAGGTAGGAGTCAGCCCAGGAGAGTCTGTCCCAGGCGTAAGGAACATGGTGATTTCAATGGTAATGAAGACACATTTTTCTCTCTAAGCCTTGACTTTCAACGATCAGATTCTGTCCAGAACGATGTTCTTTGAGTCCATTCAATGACGAGGTATTATAATTTTGTTTTTTAAGAATTTTAACCATGCATCCTTCCATTTGGATGAGCTCCAAGCTGGCTTGTTTTCTATCAAATCCTGACTCATGTCATGATGGTCCTTCTGAAACGAAATCGTGACCATCCTGGGCTGGCGAGAGTGGACACGGGCCGGGGTGCCTGCCACGGCTCCTCTCTCCTCTGGCTGCACCGTCCATGCATTTCTGCAACAGCGTCTTGAAAGCCTTGCTTTGAGGAAATGCTTACTTGCGAGAAAGAGAGGGAGACTAGCCTGCTGTCCTGATGCTGAGGGCTGGACCAAAGCTGAGGGCTGGACCAAAGCTACTGGACAAGGACTTTCCCAAAGGGGAGGCCCTGATCAGAGCTCGCACTGGAAATGCCAATGTCCCCGGGAGGCTGCGATGAACCACATTCGGCACGGACACCACTTCCGACGTGCCCTGCTCGTAGGTCTCTGTATTTCGGAGTCAACAGCTTTTGTGTACCGGTCGCAGTGCAGCAGCAGGTCTTACTTCACAAAAGCCTGACTCCATCTCATGCTTTGTTTTGCCTCGGACTTGACACCTAGAACATTCTCCTAGACTCACGATGGGTTCCCTGGCTCCCGCCTCTCCACATCCACGCTCGCCACAACCGTGACTCCCAACACGGTAGCCACGGGGCTATTTAATCTGAATTTTTGTTAACCAACATTAACTAAAATGAAGTTTCACTACCCACATTTCAAATGCTCAAGCAGCCGCGATGGGCAGCGAAGATATAGGACAATCCATCTTTGCAGTAAATTCCTCTGGAGAGCGTGGGGGCAGGAGGTCTAAAGGGTTAGGGATACGGACGGCTTTGTTCACTTCCATACGGCTGGTGCGAGCCGGAGTCAACGTGTGGTGGATGTAATCACCGCGCGTCAGATGGATACGCTTGTTTTCAAATTCTCGAGGCCAGCTATGGCCGTGTGTAAGTTTCACGGCGTTTTCTTTGACTAGAGCTAGACCCCAGTGGAAGGATCATGGAAACAGGAACCTCACCATCGTCCGCACATGAAGAGCTCTGTGACTTGAGTTCTAAGTCACTTGCTGAGCCCCGCGTCGGGTGCTGTGCTCAGTGCAGAGTCTGCTTGTCATTCTCCCTCTGCCCCTACCCCCTCCATAAATGACCAGAAATCGCGAAAAGTGCATCACTACGTGTAATCAGCAAGTTAGGCAGACGCTGTCTACACCTGCTGGACTACCACCCTCCTTCAGAGACCAACCATGCAGGCGAGTTGTGCAGCCACCGTGGGAGGAGGAGCCGGAGCCAGCACCTGTCCCCAGCGCACACTAAGAACAACCACAGGACACTGAGAGCGGATGAGAGGGTGTGTGGGCAGCGGATAGATGCTAAGCCCAGCACGCAGGTGACGTCTGCGCTCTTTCCGAGTTGTCCTTTCTGGGCTGGGACAGCGCACAAAATACTGGACGTGGCTTCTGTGAAGGGTTCCGAGTGCACCACGAGAACGCATCTGCCATGGCAGCCCCGATGCTCCTAACCCCATGGGCGAGGGTCTTCAGATGACGGACGGCACCCTGCGTTGCCATGGAAACCTGCGGCAAGTGGGGACCACGAACGGAGGCTCCCCGTGGCGCTGCGGTGCTCTTCCCAGCTCTCAAATTGTACGCAGCCATTTCCATTTTATTGTGAAATCCTGGCTAGTCGCACGGCAGGCTGCGGCTATGTTGGCGACACAGGGTAGAAGGTTCACTCAGGAGCAAGACTGCCGCTCACCGCAGAGAGAAGACCTTGCCGACCGCATGCGTCTTCGTGGCCCTGGGCTGCTCTCCCCAGAGGCCAGGTCTCGGCTTCTTTCTTTTGTCTCTTGGCCACTGCCCCTCTGAGCTGACCCCAAGTGCCAAACACCATGAGCCTTCCCGCGTGCCCACCACCTGCCCCCACCCACCTCCCGGAGTCCTGTCCGCTCTCCCCGCGCCCCCCTCACGCGTCTCTGTGGTTTCTCTTGGTTTGATTTACGTTGTTGAATTTAAGGAATCTTGTGAGGTTAAGAATTACTTACTCATACTTTGACTCAAGTCCAGGGACCCACAGACTGTGGGAAACTCTCGGCTGCACGAAAGAACACCACAGCTACACCCGGTTTGTCGGGGGCTGTGACCACCTCGCCTGGGAGACACTCGTCTCTGTCCTGTGGCCCACGGTGGGGGGGGTGTCCGTCAGGCCCCCGGGGGGCGAGCGTGGCCGGCTGAGCACTGAGTGATGCGGAAGACGCCCAAACACTCACGTGGGGGCCGGCACAGAGTCAGAGCCGTGGGTTCTCTCTCTCCCACTAAAGCCTGACCATCCCGACAATTCCTCTTCCTCACCATTTGGGCTTAAACAGTGTCTGGTTTTTACCAATGTCTAAAATATCTGACTGCCCAGGGCAACAGGTGTCCTGGGAAGTTTGAAGCATTAAAAAGCTAGAATTACCTGCCTGTCCTGAGTGGACAGTCGAAGCCAAAGGGTTGGGGGAGGTGAACCTGTCTAAGGGATGGAAACAAGGAATTCAAACTGACTTCAGTTGGAAAAACCTGAGAGTGTCATGACCTTTCAGGCACATTAATGAGCAAAGACAAAGATGTCTCTGTTTGTTGAACCAGACGCCTCGCCTGCCCTCCTTATGCTTTCTGTACTGGAGTATGGACCGGAGTGACCTGTATTGGAGTGACCTGCAGCATCACTCTGCTCCCCAGAAGTTCTGCAACAGAAACGAACTCGGATGCTGCCCACCCAGCAGGTTCCCACGTCCTCAGAGGAAGGGAGAGTATGAACTGTGTAAGGGAAGAAAGAGTAACACAGAGACAGGTCAGGGGCCACACTGCTGTCTGCTGCCGTGACCGTAGGACTGCTGGCGGTGGGAAGTCTGAGAAGTTAGGAGGCTGACTTCCTTTGTGCCTATCACCTTGTGGAATATTGCGAATTAGGACTTACGAGTTTTAATTACCACAATATCTACACAATAGGTTATATTAAATGCAGAACTTTTAACGTCAATCAAGTATTAATTCATTTCTTTCTTTAAAAAAAAAAAAGGTTATTTATTTTAGAGAGAGAGTACGTGTGTGCACATGGGGGGAGGGAGCGAGAGACCCCCAAGCAGCCTCCCCACTGACTGCAGAGCCTGACGCTGGCCTCGATCTCATGACCCTGAGATCATGGCCTTGGCTGAAACCAAGAGTCCGATGTCCAACCGACCGAGCCACCCAGGGGCCCCGTATTCGTTCATTTCTTAAAGTTATGTTGACTCCCTGAACAGCAGAAGAGAAGGCTGGAGAACCGGCCAGGGAGTCGTAACTTGAGGAAAGAGGGCCAGACCTCTTTCATCTTGCCCGTGCTCTCGCCCCCGACCCCGGGGAACCTCCTTCATACGGGAGGCGGAAGACAAGCACTGGGAGAAGAGCTCATCCAGAGTGTCTGAGAACTTGAGTCTTGCCCGGGACAGAACCGCAGCAGGTCATTCATGCCCGTGCTGGTGCCCTCCTTCCCTCCCGTGGGAACGGGGTCTAGAACATCCTCGGTGCCTTCCAGTTCTGGCCGGGGAGTGAGGCGGCACACACAGCGGGGCCCCGGCCTCTGCCCTTCACAGCCTGGCTGCTGGAGCCGCTGGCGCACAGGCAGGATGGCTCCGTCCGGGAGAGACAGCCGTGCCCCCGCCGCCACCCACCATCCACCACCCACCACTGAGGGCTGGAGAAGACGCTTCGCACGGAGCTGACTCATCCGGTGACAGGAGAATTCACTGGGAGTCGGAATCCATAGTGCATTTGTGATTTCTGCTCTGAGTCCAAAAGTTACTCAGTAACACACAGTTTCTGATGTCGGCTGTTACCATGGTGACGAGCCAGTGAACTCTACCCGTGTCCATATAAGGCCGGGCTGCCCAGGGCTCGGGGAGCAGAGAGCTCCGCACTGGGCCATTGTCATCCCTGCTCCAGAAGCTCCGTGGGGAAAATCCACGGCGAGGGGCCCTGGGGGACGCTGTGGGAAAGAGTGAGCACTGCCCGCAGCTCCCGGATGGCAGAATCTGCCCAGCTGCTATTTTTATGCATGACTTTACTTTTAAAAAATATTATCAGTCCAAGAGTCAGGACGGAAATAGCTGTGCGGTGTACAGGAACACATCTGGGTAAATCTGTGAATTCACAGATGTTTAACGTACAGAGACTGGGCTTGAGGAACTGAGATGGATACCGTGTCTTAATGAGCATTTGGATGAAGGAGACCCAAGGGTCCTAGCAGCAGATAGTCCCAGCAATGCGAGGATACGCGGTGTCGTTTCTCGTCCTCTGGAGACCTTGCCTTACCACTCGCTGTCAGCATTTCTACCGTCTTGGTGATGGACACCCAGTATGGTGCACCTGGGTCCCGGGGTCTGATTGCTAAGACACCCCAACTCAGGGCTGCAAGGCCGAGGGCAGCTTGGGGTGCTGGGCAGTGTGGAGAGAGGCAAGCATAGAGGGGGCCTGCTTTCTGCACGCTGCACCTGCGGGATCCCACAGGCGTGGCCCCCAAGGGGGCCAGCATGCGGCTCTGTCCCCGAACCAACCACTCAGCCAGCTACCACATCTCGGCTTCATGTCATCACTACCGGCTGAAGGAGAGGCAAGTCAAACCCTTATGGAGCTCTGGATTTCTCATGTTAACCAAATTCACCGGGAGGTGGCCATTATCTACTTTACTAGGCAAGGTAGACAAACGGTCTTAGGCACAAACTGTGTTTGTGAGGGCCAAAGGGAAACAGAGCTCAAAGCAAACTTACTGAATCAGGAAGACCTAGGGACCCTCAGAAGTCCTCCCTCCTAATAACTGCTCCGAGAAGAGTACGGAACTATGTAGATGGCGTCATCTATTAAAATAAAATAAATCGCTAAGGGCCATAAGTCAGCTGGAGGAAGACAGATACCATACGATCTCATTCATATGTGGAAATTAAGAAATAAAATGAACAAACAAAGAAGAAAAAAGATAAACAAAAACCAGACTCTTAAATACCGGAACAAACTGCTGGTTGCCAGAGAAGGGGACTGAAGGCTCACTGCTCTTGATGAGCACAGAGGAATGCACACAGTTGTTGAATCGTTAAATCTGCAGACCCCAAACTAACACAACACCGTATGTTAATTACCCTTGATCGAAACAAAATAATAGAACGAACCATCTTTGCAGAAGAACAAAATTCGCATAAAACCATCATGGGAAATGCTCATAGATCAGTTCTGCATTAAACAGTCATGAAAAAGTGAAACAGGATAGACCCAGTAACCTCGTGCTCTGTTTGGGTTCTGTTTGGCTGATCCCATGGAGAGGAACGCAGGGGCTCTCTGGAGCCGACTTCCCGCCCACTCAACGAGTCCCACAGACATTCGTAAACCACTAATTTGTCTTCCTCTTTCCCATACAAGGCCGGGCTGCCCAGGGCTCGGGGAGGGGAGAGCCCCGCAGTGAGCCATTGTCATCCCTGCTCCAGAAACATCCCTGGGGAAGTCTATACCAAGGGACCTCCAGGAGGATATTAAATCTCACCAAATGGCTTCCATATATTTAAAAAACACTCAACCCTTAAGAAATGCTGATGCACAATCTTCAATTAGCAATTCTTAGAGCACAATGCCCCCCTTCCAGGCAGGGGAACCTAGATGACATCAACAGCCAACAGCTGTCCCCAGGACTGCGGTTCTGGAAGGACCCAGGATGTAGGGACCGAAGCCTCCTCACGCGTGATCTTCAGCTTGGAAAGGATGGTTGGTCAGTCACATGTGAGAAGGAAGACCGACACATCTGTAAAGGGGTTCCTTAGCCCACAGTCTAATTTGGCTTCTGGAGGGGACTCAGGTAGGAGACGGCGTGTGACGTCACGCCCAGCACAGAGGCCAAGCTCCACGGAGACACGTCCTCCTCCTGGGTGGAGGGAACAGGGACCGCAAACACTGACCACAGGACTCGGGGTGGTGGGGCGCACTTGGAACCCCCACGCGGTGCTGTACTTTCTGATGTGACAGAGGCAGGGGGCACAGGCAACACCTCCCAACCGCCTCTCCCAACCTGGCCCGGGGCCCTGGACGGGCAGGAGTGCCCCAGGGAAGCGCGATCCCAAGGCACGAAGACTCAAAAGACTGTGTCATAAAACAAAACACTGCTCCCCACGTGAAAATGGGCTTAAATGGAGAAACACAAATACTATCTGTTTAAAATCAGTAATGCCAAGACCCAGACATCAGCTTCACCGGCAACAGGAAAGCCTGTCACTTTGGACACATTAAACCCAGTATTAGACCATAATTCAGGTGCTGCCAGGTGTCCTGGCGGAGATGGGGACTGAGCTTTCTCTCCCACTTAACCTGATCAAATTCGCTACATAAAGGACATTGGGGGGGCGAGCAGACGAATTTTGAAAGTGAGGCTGATTTTCTATATGGCAGGAGGCTCATGCCCTCCAGTCGGGATGTCTACACTGCGGGGTAGACCCAACCCAATTATGCTTTCTTTACATAATATTTTTACAGAACATTTGTTTATGTATAAAATCATGGTATAAAACACAGTTGCATCATATGTATGTATCTATTTGTAACAACGAACAAGAAATGCGTAAAAAGTTACCATTCTTCACTTGGGACCTGTATACATTGACTAAACTTTGCATTACGTTACTGTTTGTTCTGAAACGGAAGAACGAGTCTGCGTTGAATTTCTCAGGAAAGCGCGGATTGACTGAGCCAGGTGCCCGAAGGCACCAGTGTCTCGGGCGGAAGGCTCCGGAAGGCTCTGGTGTCCGCGACGCTGGGACTTACCCGTCCTCCCTTCTCGGGGTAGCACCGGCAGCCCCCGCCGCAGTCTCTCCCTCCGCACGGCGCCTCAGACTTCTTCACGCCCTGCAGAGGAAGCACAAAGCACGCGTTATCCCAAACGCTGTCCGCTACGACAGGCGGGGCCTCGTCCGCTGAGAGCACGTCCAACTCCAGTGGCCAGCTCTCCATTCAACACGCGTAGGCTTTGATTTTTAGGACAGCTCTGGGCCCAGAGCCAAGGGTACAGAGAGTCCCTGTGCACCCCCTAGCTCCCCACCCAACGCAGCTGTCCCCACTACCAATGTCCCCCAGCAGAGCGGCATCACCGGGGTCCAGAGTTTACATCAAGGTCACTCTAGGTGTCGCACCTTCTATGGTCAAAATGCCCTTTAGAGGCGTCTGCTCCATACAGGACGGCAAGCTACGTCCTAGGCCTGGAGAGTTGGGGGGAGTGTTCCCCGGATCCAGGGATCCCGTGTGAGGGGAGCCCATGAGGACACCCCGTGTCAAGTACTCCTCCATGTAGGAGGCGGCCCTTCATGCTCTGGGGCTGTGGGGGAGGCAGCCCCAAGGCGGGGGTTCAAGGTGAGCAGGACTGAGTCCCAATCCTACAACACGGAGCCGGGGCAGCTAAAGGGAAAGGGGCTTCCGAGAGGGAGGAGGACCTTGCAAACACGCCGGAATGTTCACAAACCCTCCCCCCCGCCGCAGGGGCTCTTGGCATCCCAGGTGGCACCGGCAGAGGACACCCCTTCCCTTCCCTCTGTGAGACCCGGCGGTTTGCAGGAGGCAGGGACGGAGGAAGAGGCTTTCCCGAGTCTTCACTGGGCGGATCTTCACTGAAGCAGGGGCTGAAGGAGGGAGTTCTCTGCCTGGACAACCCCAACGGTTCCAAGGCCATGCTTGCTTGCCCTTGATCTCAGTATTTGAGGTACAGGATGGCCTTGGACTTCGGATCAGGAGATCTCCCTTTCAGACCGGCGAGAGCACGAAATAGGGCAGGAAGTGGCGATCAGATCGGCCCTCTTCTCTCCCCTGCCTGACTGGCCCTACCTCCCCCGTCTGCACGACAGAACCCCTGTCTGCCTCGTCACCCTTGTCACCCTCGACCAGCCTGGCAGACCCTGCCCAGCTGGGGGAGCTCAAGGTCACCGGCCACGGTCAGCTTCCGGCGTGCGCTGAGCCAAACCTCCCCGCGCAAGCAGCACTCCCCAGTGACAGACCGTGCCAGCTCGGCACAAAAGTGCATTTCGCCACATCTGTCCCATTCTCTTCTAAGTTGGGTCTCAATGACTAAGCAGGATGGTCACTCGGGGACTCCCTCTGGTCAGCGTTCTGTCTGTTTTTCGTGCTAATGCGTCAGCTAGAATCCTCCCCGCTCCTGGCATGGCTCTGCTGTCCACGCGCCCAGGGTCACGGCGTCGGCTGCCCCCTCGGCGACGCCTGCTCACCTTCCTGCACGAGCAGCCTTGGACAGGCACACAGGGACTCTGGCCACGCTTTACCCAAGACCACGCAACCACTCCCTGTTCTTTCTGTAGAGACGATAAATCCCTTTCCTGGGTGATCTTTCGGTTATCATTGTGTGAGACCGTCTGAGTTCCACAGGGTAAAAACAAACACATTTACAGTCCTTTCTCACCCTCACAATATGTTGCTCGGTATTTCCCAATTTTTTCACGCTTCGATGTTTATCTATCGTGGGGCGCTTTTTAAATTCCCACCGTTCTGAATAACTGGTTTTTATAAATCCAGCCCCACGCGAGGCTGTCGGTTTTGCGGATTACCCTGAACGCTGAAGGGGGACTCTAGATGGACAGCCACATTTACACTCTGTAGTACGTACAACTGGGAAGCGAGCAGGGGGCTTGGCAGGTGTCCCTGGTTCACACAATAATTCATTTGCCAGTTGTCTGGAAAGGGCAGGGGGACTCCTCAGCCTAAGGACTACAGGGGAAAGCAAAAACTCACATTCTCCATCTGGTGTTTCGGAGGCTATTTTTAATTTTGATTTTAAGGGCACTTGCCAAGTCCCTGGATATAAACCATTGGTTGAAATGACTTTCAATCGATCTAACAGACTTTCTGTCCTAGGCTTAGGATATGCAGTGGACTTAGTTTCTTTGTAACGTACTTAAAATCTAACAATGTTGTTTCGCTTTTGGAGCTGGGACTCACAAGTTTGATAAATCCCAACCTTGGCCCTTCCTCGACCAAATGCCATGGCTCGGGGCCCCAGTTGCAGGAGGTGAGGCAGGCCTGAGTCTACAAGCCACAGCCGATTTCCATTATGGAGATCCCAACCCTGTGCATGCATGTATGTGCATGTATGTGCATGTATGTGCGTGTGATGGGGTGTGGAGTGTGTGTGTGTGCGTGTGAATGTGTGTGTGTGTATTTTCCCATCAGCATCTGACATCTCGCACGCCTACAGAGGGAGTCCTGTGGATTCCGACATCTACAAGAGCTCTAAGCCCCATGGCCTGGAATGCCAGATCTCCAGGATGAACACAAGTATTTACTTTATTAGGGCAGACAGAGCATGTGTTCCAGACGTCTCTTAGAGACTGAGCAAATCTCAGACCTGAGCCTCGGTATTCCCCTGATGGGACGTGAGCTCTGGAACGTTCTCAAGATACGAATGCCCTCCTGAAGACCTTGAATGTGGGTATGTGAACCTCTCTGTGGGGTCCTCTGTCTGCATCCCCAGAACAGAATACTAAAAGACCCCAGCAACCACTGCCCTTGCCCCAAGCCCTCGGGTCTCCCCTGGATTTTACTGCTGAATACAACCAGAGACAAACCTTGAGCCTTCTGGTCAACTCCCTAGTAAAGATGACCAGTTTCCTCCCACTGCACACTTCCCTCAAAGACGATAAGCTGGCCTGGGTCTAGGCCTTTAATGTCCACATCTCTAGGACGGCTTGCAGCTCCAGGACTCCTCAGGAGCGCCGGCTGAATTCTCCACCAGTTCCTCGTGTCAAGTCTGAATTCCCGTCAGTACCATTCTCTAGAACAACACCCCTCCCCCCTGCAGCAGCACCAGTCACTGCACTCACCATCCCAATGCCCCACGGAGGCCAGGGTGCTGAGCACCAGGGCCGGAGGCTCCCCCAGACCCAGCCTGAGGTGTGGAAGGTGTCCCTGTCACAGCCACGCGGCAACCGCCCGACTGAGCCCGGGGCATGTCCCTCATCCCCGGGCGGAGCAGGACTCATGGCCAAATGAGACCGATGCCGGGGAGGGTCTGCATCAAGTGCTCAGTGCACCCGCCCTGAGCACGCCCGAACCCAACACACACGTGGCCCTGTATCCTCGCACTCCTGCAGGAACTGCTGCCTCTCAGGCTCCAGAAGGACGAAGGAGCCTGTGCCGTGTGCTTCCCACTCGGAGTGGTCAGGGGGAGCCTTTCCCTCAGCTGCGCCTGTGCGGGGGCTCCTGGCTCCTCAGTTCTATCAAACACGACAGCCCCAGGGTTCTCGGAGACCCTATGCCCCCCTCCTCCCCTTGCAAATTCGCTCATTCGTTCCTTCCTTCCTTCTCCACCGAATGTTTACTCTGGGCCGAGCACTGTGCTGGGCCGCGGGTGTAACGCCGGGAACAGACTGTACGCAGGTGGACAAGAAAACCGAGCAAATGAGCACCGAAGCCCACACGCTTTCGATTACGGCAAGCGCCACGAAGGAGACGTGGTAAGAGAGGAAGAGTCGGTCGGGTCACGGAGAGAACTGACTCAGCCAGGGCCTCCCCCTCGGGCCGTCCTGCGCTCCGTTGCTACCCCTTACTGGCCTCCCCCACAGAAACCCACCTCCCTGCCCTCCGACCCAAGGCCCTCACTGCTCCAGCCCAGGGGACGGAGGCCGCCAGTGTCCAGGCCGAGGGAGGCCAGGCCTCCAGGTAGTCACCACCATCGGGGAATCGAGGGCATCTTAGACTGGAGTGAATTTGAACCTAGTCTTCAGAGGCACCCCAGGATGCCCCTCTGGTGCCAGATCCCCCACATTCTGGCCAGACTCCATGTCAGCCATTGTGGCTTTATGGTCCAGGACAGGCATGGGGCACCTTCCATCCCCCTTGCTCAACGAGAGCCGCCTCATTGCTACTAAGATGTGGAACTGCTTCGACCTGCGGATGCAGCTTCCCAGCTGTGGAAGGAGTCTGACTTTGGGACACAATCATTAATTCCTCAGCAACTGCTGAACATTGCACCGAGGTCCCTGGGGGCCCTTATCCTGGGGGCTACATTGGCCAGAGCTCCCCCACCCCTGGACTCAGCGGCCCTCTCCAGGCTGGGGAGAGCCGGTGCAGACACAGGGCCACGGGTGGGAATTCTGCCATTGCCGTTAAGTGCTGGACGTCTTACCAAGCGTTGTGGACCCAACAGGAATTGTTCTGAAAAGTAAGTGTGAATTCTAAGTTTTGGGAAATTAGACAGAAAACACAAGAAGCACGGTAGACCAGGAATGCCTCTGAGCCGCACCAGGGAGATAAGTGGGTGCCTCTTGCTAAACAATGAATCAGAACAAAAGCCATATTGGCAAGGGAGGGGTGGCGTGGGGAGAGCTTGCAGGGAAGACAGCGAGCGGGGACTCTGAACAGGCTGTGTCTGGACACAGTGTCCCCGGTGCGCTGGGAGGGGGCGGGGCAGACAGATGCACGTCTGAGAGGCACTCCCTCTCAGCTCGCGACGCTGCTGTCCTGCTGGGACCTGGACCCGCCCTGCATGGCGCGTGGACGCAGTGCCCGGGCCGCCAGGCGCGACTTAGGGATGCAGGCCCCTCCTTCGACTTCCTGCATCAGGACACGCTTTCGAACGGGCTCTCCGCGCACGCACGTTGCTGTGGCTTCCTGGACGCTGCCTCCTTCAGCGGAGGAGAAAGTATACTCCCCACAGTCCCGTGCCCTCCGCGCCTCGAGAGGACCCAGTGTGCTGTCCGGGGACAGCGCTGGCCCCCAGAGCCCCGTGCCCCCTGTGGCCCATGTGGGGAGACTCTGGGCACTGAGGGCTCAGTTGCCGAGCTTCTCGCCAGTCGTGGTGCCAAAAACACTTCGGTCCTCTTGTCTGTCTTCAGAACACCCTTTTAGGCAGTTCTTGTCTGAATTCTCCCCTGCCCCGAGTCGGTAGCCGGCACTGCTGAACTAATTAGAAATTCTAGGCAGTAAGAATGACCCCGATCGTCTAAGAGCCAATTGGCAATGTCAACGCATAGATATATTTTCTAGAAACCCTGGTTATTCTACTCAAGCAGAATGCAAGAGAGACTGTTTCCAGGGTCAAAGTGGAAACCTTGAGCAACAGATTTTGGGGGGGGGGCGGGGAGGTGCCAGCTTTTTACATGGGATTCTTGCCCTCACACCCTATGTGAATCTTGGCATCATTCCCCCTGGAAAGATTTAATAGAAATACATGTATTTGCATGGACATTCAGTTCTTCCCAGACGCACCCGAACCACCCTACATGCGTGACCTACATCCCTCGGCGATTTTTGTCTCTGGGAGGACAGAGGTCGCGGAAGCTTCTAAAACAAGCCAGTTTCCAGCTCCCTGAACAGGCATGTATCAGGTTCAAGCAGAGAATTTTCTGCCCCGGGCCACTGGCTCCCGGGCTGCAGGCAGAGACCGGTCTGCCGTCTATAAATGGAACCCATCGAGTCAAGGGGACACAGGCTGGAGCAGCTGGGAGATTAGGGAACATCCGGTCCCCCGCGCTGCTGGCCACGCCTCGTCTGTGAGCGATCCGCTGGCACCGGGGGAGCGAGGCTCCCGCTGCCCCCGGCGGGTATCGCATAGCATCAGGCAGAGAGGAAAGGCTCTTGGCCGCCGCCCGGGACAAACTCGTCTGTAGGTGTCTGAGGACTGGCCCCTTCCAAACACGGAGAAAACCGCCTTTCTCGCTTCTCCCAGCAGCAGACTTGTCCTCATATTCAGGACATTTAAAAATAGGTTTAAATAACAACTTGCATGCCAGAAAACGAAACACACAAAAGACTTAGACTCTACGACAAGCTCTTCCTGTGAGTTACCAGAGGGAACCATCCACGTTGATTAAGGGAGCGACTCCATGGTCCCGGGTCCCACTTTCTGCGGGTGTGAGGACCGTTTACAGTTGATACAATCTTCACAAATGAACGAAAAAAAATGCTCAGCATTGTTCACGGACCGCACATAAGAAATGAGTATTAACCAAATTTATATGAAAATGCAAGAAACAAAACTCATTTGTCCTAAAACAAAGAATATTTTGTCCTCTGCATGTTCCAAGAAACTTCTTGTCCAAGAAAGTCTCTCTAAGCCAATATACCTCCAGCCAAAAAGAGCAAGTCTCTGTAGGGAATTTACAGATCTTTTACCATTGGACTGGCCCCAGCATCCAACCCCAGCTTCCTGCACGGGAGATACTGAATAACCCATTCTAACAGACACAGAAGACAGACATCCCTTATTGCAAAAAAGTACTCATCTTTCATATTTAAGGTAAAAAAATCTATACAAGTCTTTGTCTTTGTCACAAGTCCAGTCAAGCCTGACTTTTTAGAATTATCCTTTTAGTCCAAAAAAGAAGCCGACAAGGAAGAAAGCCAACTTGGGAACAAAATTCCCAGAAAAATTCTATTAGTTTATCAAAACAGGAAATATAAGCCATTTCCGTACACGCAGCTTTAGAAATTAAGGAAATAATTCCAACATGGTATTAGCGAGACAAAGCATATGGCAGAGGAAACGCAGACCAGGGCCACTCCACACAGAACAAAGCCCTCGTCCCTATAAACCGGGTGGGAAACGTGGCCAGCTCAGCTTCCCTTGTTGAAAGCATTTCGAGGCGCCCACGATAGATGGGCCTCGAGCAGGGTCCTGACGGCGTCACCAGGTACCGGCAGCGAAACGACCACTGGGCACACACGTGGGCCCCTCTGGAGGGAACAACCTCAGGGCGTTCCTACCAAGGACAACGGGCTTCGCAGCCGTCGTGCCCGAGTCCCCACCTGTCCTCACGGGGCCGGGAGTTCGGGGAACGGAGGGATAGGCAGGGGCACCGCGAGCGCGAGTTCAAAGGACAGACGCTGGGCTCGGCGACGGTGTTCGCGCGGCGCGGCCAGGTGCATACCTGCGGGACGGCGTCACTGCTGCTGGCACTCCTGCCCGGCAGACGTCACCGGGCGGGCCCTCGGCAACCGGCCACGTGACCCGATCCTTGCATACCTCTATGATTTTATGAGCAGCGGCGGGCCAACATCTCTACCCTCTCCTTCTGCTCCGGGAGCGTGAGGTCTAGGGGTGTTTTCCCAGCAGAGTTGCTGTTGGCAGGACGGCCGGCCACAGCCGCGCTGCGACGCTGGGCGTGGGGTGCTGACCCGCAGGACGGGCTAGGAGCCCCCCAGTGCAGGAGCCCGGCAAGATGGGGCGGGTCACTGGCGGGTGCAGGAGTGCGGGAGGCCGGGGGCCGAGGCCAGAGGCTCCCTGGGTTATGTCACCATCGCTGACGACACTGAGAGGAGGCCACACGGCTGGCGGGCGGGCCGGCGACGTGCCCACGTCAGGGACGAGGAGCCCCCGGGATGGGCCGCCGAGCGTCCGGGAAGTGGGCGGCGATGAGGCCGAGCATAGGACGCAGGAAGGCAGCTCGGGCCGGGTCTGCACCAAACGAGCACGGGGCCAGCCTTCCCCGGTCTGCCGGTGGGGTTGTGCCAGGACACACCCGACGGAGCCCTCCACATGGCCGGCCCCCGGGGTCGGTGCCGCCGGGTGCAGGCCGGGCTCGCTGGCACGGGGCCCCAGCCCGGGAAGGAGGGCTAAAACCCCGCCAAGGCTGGAGGCTGGAGCAGCCAGAGCTTCCGGAGAAACACCAGCCGAGGCTGGAGGCTGGGGATGATCTCAGAGCGTGGGTGGCCCTGCCTGCAGGTGAGGACCGGCCGCTTTCCCGGCGGCCCAGAGGAGGTGGGCGTGGCAGCTCCTGCCGCAGGCCTGGGCCCTGGCCTCCCCCTGCTCCCCCACTCCCCCACCGGGGTGGGGAGCGGAGTCTGCCCGAGGAAGCAGGCTGCCTCCCGCACACTCCGCCATACATCGGGGCCAGCGCAGGTGTGGACACGAGCGTGGGGGGCACGTGCTCTAGCCAGAGGCACCCCTCCTGTGTCTCCTGCTGCGTCCTTTCTGGAGAGCCAGCATGAGGTCTGGGTGCCAACTGTGCGGCGTCTCATCTTGAGTCACCTGGACAGGGCAGGCCCAGGGACGTGGCGGCCGCTGTCGTCAGAGGCGGGCAGGTGCACTGCAGCCATGCGGCTACGGGGGTGCTGTCGGGAGGCTCCATTGGTCGCCTTGAGTTTCTGGGCGTCACCTACCACCCCGATCGCTCGAGTTCTGGTACCCCTGAGGTCGGACTGCGGTGGGCTTCCGGGAGTCTGTGCATTGTTCCCACCGCACCCGCTGCCGCCCGCCACCCCACGGCCACACGCTCTGAGCAACCGAGATGGGGGATGATGGATTCTCTTGGCAATTTCCACGCGTCTGTGGATCGGTTTTAAGTCGGAGCTTATGTACTCGACTCCAAAGGCTGATCCAGGTCCTTTCCCTGCCGGGGTCCCCAGGTCTTGGTTACAAACGAAACGGTCTCCCGAGCATCAGAGGAGAGTGAGTTTTCCTTCCAAGCCTCTGAAACAGCTTGTCGAGGTCTCCATAAAAGTGCCTCTTTCCCAGTCCCTCTCCCTCTCCTGGGACAGCTCCTTGGCCACCGCGAGGAGGCCCACGAAGGCCAGGACGCTGCAGGGGCGGGCCCCGGGCGGGGTGTGCCTCGCTGGGTGGGGCTCTCCCTGGGAGGCAGTCTGCTCCTCCCTGCCAGAGCCCCTCTTCTCGATGTCGTGACATTGAGCTGCCACGCGCAGAGTGAGAGCGGACGCGCACGGGAGCTGGAGCTGCTGGCCCTGAGCACACGCGGGGAGGAGGTCGGACGCTGGAGGCTTCCACGCGGGGTCACCTGCTGCTGACCAGACGTCCTTGGTGGGCCTGTCCATAGACCAGCTCTGGAAGCCACTCTCCCTCCACCCCCTCCGTCTCTCCATCCTTAATGGAGACGGCCACCATTCCTGTTTTCAGTCACCACTGGTGCCTGGGGTCTCAGTCTGTTCGGCTGCGTCCAGGAGAGACCGTAGACTCCCAGGGGCTTCCGGACAGCAGACATCTGCCCCAGGATCAGGATCAGGAAATCCAGGATCAGGGTGCCAGTGCCTCCGGGGAGGGCTGCACCTGATTCATAGAGAGCTTCTTCCTTTTCTTCTTTTTTAAGATCTTAATTATTTTTTGGTGGGGGGAGCACGAGTGAGGGCAGAGGGAGAAGCAGACTCCCCACTGAGCAAGGAGTCCGAGGCAGGACTCAATCCCATGACCCTGAGATCACGCTCTGAGCCCAAGGCAGCCGCCCCGCCAACTGAGCTGCCCAGACGCCGGGTACAAACAGCATCTCCATGTCCTGTCCTCACATGGGGCAGGTAGAGGGAGAGAGACCTCTGGGGGCCCCTTAATGAGGGTACTAACCCCGTCATGGGGGCTGCACTCTCCGTCTCCCAGAGACCCACCTCTGAGTATCATCACCTTCGGGGTTACAATTTCAACATGAGTTTTGGGCGGACACAGTTAGGTCAAGCACTTGGCTAGGGGGCAATCGTGTCTTTTTGGTGTTAGCCCCATAGCCGGAGCCCACATCGGGCTCTGTTCACAAGACACAATACGCTCCGTGTTTACACTCCCCTGGTCCCCACGCCCCGCTGCTTCTCTGGACCGGCACGCCTTGCTTCTCTGACACCTGCCAGTCTGAGTCCTGTTCCTATCCGTCCACAGTTCCTGGGCTTTCAAGGTCTATTTTCAACTCCAACCGAGAGCTTAATCAAATACTTTCCCATGAGTGGAATGTTAAGGATTTTAAATGCACCGAATATGAACACCTCTGGGTCCCCCTCTCCACACGGAACATACCTTTGTATAGGCTGTGCCTTCACCCTGGAATGTTCTCCCCTGCCTTGCCTTCCCCATCCACCCAGCTGATACCTGCCCAAACACTCCAACACAATAGCCGCTCGCCCTCGGGAATGGCCAGGTCAAATGTGTGTTGATTTCACACCTTGTCCCTATGCATTGTCTTTAAGTGCGGGCATTTCTGCTGGAACACCACATAGGACGAGTCCTGAAAACCCTCACCTTCTGCAAAATCGCACACCAAAGCAACAAGATCCTAGGGAAAAAAGAGTGCTAGAGGCAGACTACGCAAAACCTGCCCAACGCTGTAACCGGAGCACTCCTAAAGGAGTCCTAATCCCAGTAAAAATAACAGCACAGCCGAACAAATGCGTAACATTCCCAGTAAGTACAGAATTGCTACAATAACTGTAGTCCTTGGTCTTACAGCACAGCGGAGGCCGTCATCTGACAGACGAGGACGGAGGGAAGTGGTAAGACCACTCAGGGGCCAGAACAAGGGCTGCGTGGCCGACACGGGGAAGAGGGACACAGCAGGAGCTCCGGGGGAGGCGTGCGACCCCGCCGAGCCCAGGGAGAGAAGGCCACCGCGTGGGCCTCCGGGACAGAGTGGAACTCTTCGACAGCTCGCCGTGGCACTGTTGGTCCACTCTGCCTCCAGCTAGGCTGTTGCCCGGCCTGTGAGCTCACGGAGCTTCACCCACACCGACGCCGCTCTCCCCTCGAGGGGCGATGGTCTCGCAGCCGGGCCGAGTTCTAGAAAGCACAGTCGGCCCAACAGACAGCGCTTCAGCCTTCTCTCACTCACTGCCCACGCCACCGGCATTGTCCTCCCCAAACAAAGACGGCATCGGCCATGCTGAAGACGGTTTGATGAAGGCTCCGTCACTCTGTCTTCTTTACAGCCCGAGGGATACGGTTCTCCGGCTTGGGGAGGGCAGTCCATTGGGAGTCTTCGACTCTTGCTTGAGAGGCTGCCTGTGTACTTCCCGCTGGGAAGGCGCGACAGCAGCACGGTGCACGCGCGGTATGGTGCACGCGCAGGGAAGTTGCTGGTGTTCAATTTTGAATAAACGGCCTTGATACGTGCGAACTGTGACTCTGTGCGCGCCCTGCTCTCGAGCCGGAGACGGCCGGAGACATCACTCAGGCTACACGTTACCTCACACACTGCCTGACTCCGCTTTATTTATTCCCGCAGCGTGTCAGATCTTGGCACTCTCTGGCACGAACGAGCCCCGGCACGTACACTGTTCGTGCCGGCGCAGGAGTCGGGAGGGAATATTTAACATTGTTCTCCAGAAGCGGAGTGGCTGCGTCTCTTGAAGCTCTTCATTCCAGAAGAGGATGCTCGGGGAGAGCTTGCTCTAAACCCGCCCGCGTGCGAGCGGTGGGGGGATTCCAAGATGAACCTACGTGAGTGAGAGGGACTTAGCAATGCTCTTGTATGACACAATAAGAGTTTTGTTTGGGTTTGGCGAGGACTGGCCTGGGCAAGGGCGGTACGGGTTTGTGTTGGCGCATGAGGAATACCAGCAGTCTGCCTGGGCAGGCTTGAGTCCAGACCCGAAAGCCTCACCTCTACAAACCCGACAGCCAGCTGAGTCAAATCCCAGGGGCTCTGGGGCCGGCGGAGAGGCTGCACCAGAAGCCCCATCACTTTAGGTACCTGCCGGCTGGCTTCTGGGGTAGAATCTCTGCATTTCTGCTCGGGTCCTTCTCCTGTGCACACCCAGCCAGCTTCATCCTGCCCGGCAGCTTTTAGAAGGTTTCTATGTTCTTCTTTGCTCCTTAGGGATTTAGGGGTCCCTGCCGCGAGCTGGCAGTTTTCTCCTTGCACCGGGACACGGTCTGTGAACCAGCTCCCATCTCGGAGTCCAGGCTGGGGACGGGGGGCCAGTGCTCAGTCATCTGTGTGCAGGTGGTCCCCGGGGACACACCTCCGCTCGGCTACTCTGACCGTGACCTTCCCATCCACGCTTCTCACGGCCCCTCCACCGGCCACTGGGCTTCTCATTCTCGGGTTCTGTGCTGCGCACTCGGGGAGCACACACCACAGCAGCCACAGTACTGACGGACCAGACGGTCCTTTCCCCGGGACCGGGTTCACACCAACTCTTGGAGCTTCTCTCCACAGAGAAGCAACATTGCAATCAGCCCGCACACTTTTAGGACGAGGGGCCGGTCCTGTCATACCCGCCTTGGGGGACAAAGATCATTTATCCAGCCTTTTACGCTGCCTCTGGAGCGTCTGCGGAGGACGGGTCTCCCCAGGCCTCTGGGGGCTGCGGGCCCGTTCCTGGCCTTCGGTCAGGGGTGTCTATCCGGGACGTGTCACACCGGGAGCTGCTCTCCATGGTGCCCTGTCTGGAGGGGCAGACCAGGGCTCGGGGCTCGCCTGGGAGTCATCCCTATCCCGCAAGTCCACTGGTCTCCTCATTTGCAAACTGGGTAGAACCCGCCGTCCTTGCCTGTCGGGGTCGTTGTCGGGAGGAAATGAGATGAACCCGTGGAATGAGCCGAGCCACGGCGCTGGCGTGAGGCAGGAAGGGTTTGGTAGTCTTGCTCTAGACCTTTCTTTTTTCTCGCCCAGAGCTCTCCGCACTCACAGTTCAGGTGCCAGGGACCGAGCAAGCGTCAACATTTCCAGCGCGCAGGGGGACTGCCGTTTATGGAGACATTTGAGTGTTTTATGGTTTTTGTTCTACAAGCACGCCTAGGAGGCTGCCCTATAACAAGCTTATGGAGTTAACCTTGGAAAGGCGATGCTTTTGCGTACTACCAATTTCCGAGTTAAGCTTTTGAGAGGGAAACTTCAGTATGCTAATTCATTTTTAATAATGGAATTCTTTTTTTTTTTTTTAAACCCAGTGACCAGTGGCATCGGCACAATTTAAGCATCTCTGCTGAATGTTGTACCCAAGGTCAACCCCTGAGTCAAGGTCACTTGGGACTCAAGCCAAGACCTCCTATTCTCTTTCCGTTGCTATGAGACTAAGATAAAAAGTCATGAATTCTGTCTGAGCCTTAAGGCTTGTCATTCCCCCAAAGTATCAAAAGTGTGCTTATCAGATTACAAACAACGAACATGCTGAGATTGTAAACACCGAAAAGAGTGGACTTCCTCAAATACTTTCAGTGATGTCATCTGGCCCTTCTTCCATATCCGCTTTCATTATGCTCCTGTCCTTTCAAAACAGAGTTCGTGCCACGGGCCAACAAAGGCCAGGAAGTGTCAGGACTATGGCAGGGGTTCGGACCTGGAAACCAGGACAGACTGATAACGGACAAGCACCTCCGGAGAAGGAAGGGGTCCGCTCCGACACGGCGGTCCGGCGGGCGAGGTCACCGTCGAACACTCTGGCCCACTGCTTGGAGGGTGAGCTGCCCAGTGGCTTTCATCAGCGGACGGGCACACCCCCTGGCACGTCTGCCAGAGCCAGCCCCCGTCACACGCGCAGGCACCGGGGCCCAGAGGTGAGCAGGATGGCCCCCAGCTCACCGGGCTCCATGGTGAACATTTAACAACACGACACAAGCTATGATGCGATACACACCAAGGAGCCTGAACAAGTGGGAATTGATTCTTATCCAAATTATCGTGTTTTTCGCTTGAATTTCGATTGCTTATCTGCATTGTTTGAATGAACTTGCCTCACTGATTTCAAGCACATTTCCAGGCCCTTACCGGTGCCAGGGTGGGCTGCCCATGTGGGCTGATGCTCTCTGGAGTCTGTCCCGTGCCCACCTTCACAAGGACCGGACCCTCGACAGACCTCCCCCGCCCCCGGGGGCTGGAGTCAGGGACACGGAGCCTCGGGTGGGGGTGGCGGGGGAGGGCGGAGGGAGGCAGGCATCATGGCGTCTGGGTCCGAGCCGGAGGCCCAGCGCGCCAGGGTTTCCCTCCTGGCAAACACACGCGAAGCAGAGAGCTGTGCTTCCTCCCCGTGTCGTCAGGTTTCAGAGCTTCCTTCCGCCAACACGCCGCCCTCGGGAGCTCGGGCTCCCGCACTGACCGTCAACAGTCATGAGACACACAGTCAGAGGGCAGCCCTTCCCCGCACCGGCTCCCCAAGTCTTTGCCCTTAGTAGACCACGCTGCTCTCCCCGATAGCCGCCCATAAACGTCTCCGAGGTTCAGGAAGGGATACGGCCCTTTGAAGTCCCATCCAGGGGTGCCCCTAAGGTCACTGAGCAGAGCACAGCAAGAGGCAGGCCTGGAGATGATGGCGGGAGGCGCGGCGCTGCGTGCACCCCCACCGGCCTGGAAGCGGAGGCTGGAGTTCGCCTCGACACGCTTCACAGTCAAGGGCAGCGTGACCCTGACACTCTTTTAAATATTCCCTGCTCATTGACAATTCTTGGACTTCAAAACAGACTCATGATTACAGGCGTGCTCCGCGTTCTCCCAGAATGTGCTCACGGGACCAGACTTGTAGGCCCCTGGACCGTCCCTCAGAAGATGCCGCTCACGGAACTCAGACAGTGACGCCACGATGAGGGCTGGGGGGAGGGGCGCAGACCTGGACGTCCAGCGGCAGACTCATGGTGCTGACCGCGACCCTGTGTCTCATTCCTCTTTATCTCTGCTCTTTCTTTCACGTCTTTGGACAGGGTTGATTTGCTGGATTCGGAAGGCGGCATACAGGAGGGCCGTGGGGGGATCTGGGGTTGGGCAGAGTCATGTCTTCAGGCTGGACGGCTGCGGCACTGGCCTCAGAATAGAGGTTCTCCGACATTAAACCACGGTGGCCGTTTATGCCCCGTGTTCCCTTTTCAGCCACCCCCGAGGACTCGAGCTGTGCTTACGGCACAACGACCACCAGACAGACGCATCAAGAGCGCCAGTGCTCCGGACCGAGTCAGTCGAGTTCCCACCAAAGCAAAGAGATCCGACGTGTCACCAACCCGCACGGCCTCACCGGACGTCGGTGCTCCGTTTCTGGAATGTTTTCAAACACTGCAGACCACCCGACTTCAGGTAACCTGGGGTAGCACACCCCGAGGGCCCCCACGATGTCCTTCTACCTGGTCTACTGAGCACCTGTTACGGCGCCAAGTCCAAGACTCAAACTCCCAGAACTGGAAACGGCTGACGGGCATGTATTCACTCCATGTGCCCCAGCCTTGTTTGACTGAAGACCCACTCAGGACTGCATTTTTTGTTTCCGAGTCTTCAGCGTACGGTGTGATGCTGCAGGACGCTGAGGGCCGGCGGCTTCCCTCCTGCACGGTCTGGAGTAGCTGTGCGAGCCTCCAGGCGCAGGGGGCCCGGTCCTGCCTGTGTGTCTCATGAGGACCCTGGACGCTCCCCAGACCTCAGGAAACTCCCCACAATTAAGCACTACCGTGCTACCCCCTGGAGTGCCTGACTACATTTAGACGCCCTCCTCCTCCGGGAAGCCTCGCCAGGCCCGTCAGCGTGGTAACAGGCTGCCTCTCCTGCGTCCCCCTCGGGTGACTGAATATGGTCCTCTTTTTTGTAAACAATGATTCTCTGCAGAAGAGTAGAAGAAAAAATCCCCAATCTCTGACCCACTTGAACGCAGTCTCTGAGCTGTCTTTGTGCCCCCTGGATGCTCCTGCAAAGAAAAGGTGGGTGAGAAGCGGCCGCGTGGTCTCCACCAGCAGCGTCAGGGAAGGAGGGTGGCAGGCCTCGGCTATGGTCTGTGCAAGACTCATCCGGCCAGGCCCGTGTCGCTGCCTAGAGGCCGACCCCATTTTCTTCCTTTGATGGGGGCATGCACTCTTCCAAAAATTGTCTTGCAGATATTTAAAATAACAAAACAAAGCCCTAAACAAGAAAACCCAACTTCTCCCTCAAAGCACAGCGTGATGTCCCAGCTAGCACACAGCAGCCTGGGGCTCCTTGCTGGCTGGGCCAGCCCTGGGGAAGGACGGGGAGGCCACCAGATGTCTCCTTGGATCTTGACTTCAGGGGACAGCAAACACAAGGCTGTCTTCGTCTCGTGGCCGTCAGGCTAGCGGGCAGGAAGGCAAATCACTCCTCTCTGCACCGGCAAGCGCGTGGGTGTCCTTGGCTACTCGGCACCTGCCCCTCACCATCCAGACGGGCCCCCCCCTGGTCTCAGCTTTGGCTTCTGAGCAGAGGCCTGTCCTTGCCATCCACGGGTGCAGGCAGCCCCTCCCGGGGAAACCTCTGACCAACCCAGGCCAGCCCTTCACGCCTCCTCGCTGGTCTTCGCGTATGAGCGCCTCGTCTCAGCAGCTGTGTTCTCAGGCCCTCCCTGGCCGGCCTCTCTCACGTGCGCACACACACCACCGCCCTCCAGCCCCCGCCTCCACCAGCTCACGCTAACAGGTGCCGGCTGGTGCCTTCCCGAGGCTCTCAGCTGGAGTCCCTCCTGGGGACTATGTGTCCCGCCTTCACTGCCTGAATAGTCTTTCCTCCCTTAAATTCTGAAACATTCTTTTTTCTCTAATTATTAGAATCAACAAGCGAAGTGTTTATAAACTTAAAAATGTGTACAGAGTTGATTCAATAAGGGTTCATGAAAAGATCTAACTTAAAAATTAGCTCCGGATATACGTGAGCCACAGACAGCCCTTAGACTACATCTGAAACTAATGACGTACTATATGTTGGCTAATTAATTAAAAGAACAAAACCCAGCCCTTACAGTGGTAGATGGCCCATCTGGACATCTTTTTGCCTGTGGTTCTGAAGTAAAACCATGCGGTTGGCTTCTCTACACAGCAAAGCAGCAAGAACGGTCACTTCTAAGGTGCTGGTATCGTGCCGCTGACTTTCCAAGTGCTTTCGTTCGAATCGGCCACGTTGAGTCACAAACTCACGTGTGTGAGTACCAAAGCTTTATTTTTAACAGTTGAAGTGTTTGCTTTATCCTGAACTGTCCTGAAAAATGTCTTGGGGACACGGAAGCCCATGGCAAAGCGCAGGAACGTTCTGGAACACAAGCATTTCAAATTCTCTCAAACACACAGCAGCGCTTGTGTTAGAGGCCCACGGTGGTCAGTCACATGGGGGCGGGAGGGGTCTAGGACCTGGAGGGTGTGGCTCGGTGCAGAATGTCAATGGCCTTGGCTGCCCAAGCACCAGGGCTTGCCTCTCATGCCTGGAGAATTCCGAGGTGAACCACTCTGACTGCCGTAAACGGGTTTGCCTCCCGACCGCGATCCACTTCCCTTTCAGCTGCCTGCCCTGGCGCTCCCGCCTGCTGTCCTCCTGGCATGGGGCCGGTGGCCGGCTCCTGGCCAGGACCGATGTAGCTGGACCACTGTCCGGGCCTGTCTGGCATGCTTGGCTCCACTGCCCAACAGCTGGGGGCCCCCACCAGCTCTTTTTGGTTGGGACACCCTCTTTTAAACGTTATTTTTCTGATTCCAAATCACAGAGCAGCGTCTTCTGCCCCAGACCTGGGATCTGCAATGGTCAGCTCACAGTGCCCATGTCACATCCAGGTCTACGAAATCAGAAGCTCCCGGGCTGCGTTATCACCCAGTGAAAAAGCGCACATGCATGCGCCTCGAGCGGACGGTACAGTCCTGGATGGACAGCATACGGAAGCGCCCGATGTACGTCACCGAGAGACACAGGTCAGGTCTGGGTCCCCTCGGTTGCCCTTGGCCCCCAGAAAAGTCACTGCTAACCCCTGCCAGGTTCCAGCACCTCTGGGAGCGTGTGACAGAACCCGTGCAGGAGCCCAGGCGAACGTCCAGGGCAGGCACATGCCGCCACCTGGGAAGTGACCTTCTGAGAAGCCAGTCGGCGGCAGGACGCGGATACCTTCCCGACCACTGCTCAGGGAGAAGACAACGGGCCCTCACGTGAGGCGTCCGGAGCTCTGCCTGCCGAGACTCAGAGTTGTAGGCAGGCGGTGCTCGGGGTCAAGGTTCTGTGTATAAAATGTTCACCCCCCCGCCCCCCGGAAGGAAGCTCGTGGGTCAGCTGTTTGCAGGTGACGCTGTGGTGACCCCCAGGTCCCGCCTCCCGTATTGCCCCAGCAAAGTCCGAGACACCTGACAGGGGACCCATTTTCCCCAGTAAAGTGCCTTTGACTCTTTCCTCTCAACACAGTTCTGTGTCAATGAAACAGGCCCATCTGGCCGGCCGGCGGTGGGAGCGGAAATAAGGCCCCGGGAGGCCTGGGACCAGCCCGGCTTCTCTGCGGCCCTCCGAAATGCATTTCATTTTAAGGACCCTATAAAAACCTACTGTTCAACTTCATTTCGATATTCAGGCCCCATTTTTTTCTGAATTCATCTGTTTTCATGAATAGTGCTATTATTCTTGACAAAGGCAGCAACATTAAGATCCTGCGTGTTCATAAGAGACCAGTTATGCCTGAGACACACAATCAGACATGTCATCAAACACAGTCCTTAGAATATTTTCCAGGAAAAGAGGAAATGGTCAAATTTTAATTCTTCATACCAGTGCGCCAGAATAGTGGGGAAAACACGCCGGAAGAGCAGGCAGACCAAAAAAGAAAAAAAGAAGTTTTGTTTCATTTGGTTTTTGTTTTTAAGCTCGCGCACACGTGGATGCGGACGGCTCTCGGGTCTGTTTTCACGTGTACCCGCCTGTGCGGGGGGAGTGCGGGCGTCACCCAGTGACGGCGTGAAGTCAGATCGGAACGACGCGCACACCTGCAGGTGCTCGTGAGACTCTCACTCCTGCAAACAGCAGTAGGAGGGGGCACAGGGCAAGGGGTGGACGGTCCGGCCCCTGGGGGCTGGGTCCCAGGCCCGCTGGCTTCCCTCGGTCTCAGCCGGGGACCGGGCTCACCGACTGCACGGTGCGGCCTCGGCCAGCGGAGGGCGAAGCGGCCAGCGCTGGCCGGAGGACACTGCCATCTTCCCTCCCGCCTCTCCCTTGTACTTCTTTCCACGTAGTCGAGACGGTATTTTACACGAGATTCCGCATCCTTATCTTTTCTCTATGCTACACGCCCCCCCCCTCCCCCACTAAAAGCTCTTCAAAAACAACACTGGCGATATGTCAGCTGCATATTTGCTCTTGAGAGACACCCCAGGATCTTACTGCCGTGGTATTAGGCACAGAGCTGTTCTCCAGGTTTCCCAGATTCAATGTCGACACTGCTGAGAGCCCACCTGTTCTGTGATGAGCAGCCCACCTGTTCTGTGATGTGCTGTGAGGAGGGTGCGCAGCGGACGCGGAACGTCCCTCCGCATGCGGGTGAGCGCCTGGCGCTGGCTCAGGCCGCAGGGTGCGGACCCCCCACATGAGCACGCGGCCCTGAGCCCGCTCACTTGTGCGTCGCCGCATCGTGGTCTGAACAAGCATCGGGAACAAAGCGCGTGCGCTCCGACGCGCCTGGTCCTTACGCTCTGGACAGCTAAATGCGGTCAGTGCTCGCCGGACGAACGAGCGAAGAACCAACAAACTGACAAATCAACCCGCCAACGTGGAAGCCCTGGGACAGTGAGGTCACCCTCCGGACATGTTCGAGTCAGAAGTGACAGTTCCTGCCTGGCTCTGCCGGTGGACCCAACGGCTCATGGTGCTCAGCTCCCAAACGAGACGCTGTGCACCTGCTGCGAGGCCTCCTCACGTGCAGGCGGCGACAGAGGCCGCGTTCCCACGCCTCGCAGACCAACACTGTGCCTGGGAGCTCAGATGCGCCCCAGCGGCCAGACTGTGTCAAGGCCACTGGCACGGGGCTCCGCCGCACCGCTAACCGAACTCTCTGGGTCTCAGTTTTCTTGTCTGTAAAAGGGGGACGATGTTCGTCCCTGTCCCACAGAGGTAGTCAGAGCCATGGGGTTATTCGTTCTTAGGAAGGCACCTGGGGGAGGTGCGGAAGGCACCCAGCCTTCGAGGCCTCGTGAGACCTGCTCTTATGCACTATTTTAACTACTGTATTTGGCCAAGCAGATGTGACCGTGGAAAGGCCGTGACAAAGTACAGAAAACCGGCCAAGGAAGTCAGACACGGGAGAGTCCGTGTCCCAGCAGGAAAAGTCGGCAAGGAGCTGTCCACCGAGGCCTGGAAGGGCAGGTGGGGATCCTGTGGGGCAACATTCACGAGCAGAAGGGGCCATCGGGGTCGGAAGGACCGCGGGGACTTGGGAGAGGTCCTTTCAGTTTGCTGGTGTGTGCAAGACGACCCCGGAGACAGGCACGTGGGGTCGCA
The DNA here is from genome assembly GCF_022355385.1 of Mustela nigripes. NCBI lineage: Eukaryota > Metazoa > Chordata > Mammalia > Carnivora > Mustelidae > Mustela > Mustela nigripes. Next base: position 82,597,459 of record NC_081571.1, on the reverse strand, counting down.
GGGTCTCGGGGTCGTGCCGCTGAGCCTCCGCCTGGAGGAGTTCGAAGGGGGGGAGGGACATGCTGTGGTCCCCCGGGAGCAGTGTCCCGGGGACAAAGTGGTGCCACTCCAGGAATGGCCAAACAGGGCTGCAGGATACGGCCAGCCTCCCACGCTCGGGCAAGCGGAGGGCGCGTGCGGTCTGGGATCCCGCCACCATAAGGAGATGTTTGGAGAAGAAGTGTGCTTCCAAACACGGTCCACTATGGCGAGAGGCGGACACGAGGCAGGTGAGGGGAGGGGACCCGGCAGGTGTGCAGCCCAAGCAGGTAGCCCGGCGGCAGGGAGAGGACGAAGAAGCTGGTGACGTCACCACAAGCAGAGCAGAAGGAGCTGGGCTCCGTCACGCAGGCCGGATGGGGGACGGACATTAGGTCCCGGGATGGCAAGGCTGTAAGGGGGAACCCTTGAGTTTCCCGACTGTGGAGAGGATTTATTCACGGAACGCAGGTAACATCTTACTGAAATGACGGGAGGGCATTCCTGCCTGGAGATGGGGCCACGGCAGAACGAGTCCGGGGGCTGCCACACAGACGTCTCTCCAATTACAGCATCTGAGACCATCTGAGTTCCTACCGCAGACGTGGACCCTGGGTCCTGAGCAGGACTCAGGAGTGTTTTCTCAGGGGGTGGACGGACCACAGGCACAGCTGTGATCTCTCGCCACCCGATGCCTCTCTCCGTGGGTAGAACGCACCCTTCGCAGAAGTCTCGCCGGCCCCTGCGGGCACACGGCACAAGTGACACCTCTCACACCCGCCTTCTCACTGTGATAGGACCTGCACGGGAACTACAGGCTTCTGGAAAGATCACCGCATGTAGGTTGTGAAGAACCCCGACCAAGCTCAAGGGCAGACTTCCCTGCACACATCAGGGAACACGGCAGAGGCGAGACACGTGCTCCAGGCCAGTCGGCAGGAACCGCCGCGATGCTGGAAGGAGTCGGGCTGCCTCTCAGCGCAGAGCTCTCAAGGACGGCAAAATACGGTAGAAACAGGGAATCGGATTCTTCCACCACAAGAGTATACAGAGAAGAGCAGAGAGATCGTATTCTAGGATCTGCCTTCTGCCTGCCAGCACCTGCCTTCTCAGGAACACCACCGGTGTTCAGCATTCCACAGTCCACATTCAGACTCGGGACAGAGGGGGGAGGGGGAAACGCGCCCCGGGAGAACGGCTGTGTGGGGGGCTCTGGCATCTGCTGTCTGGAGACAGGAGCACCAGTGTGTGCTGTCGCCCTGGATCCTGGCTGATTCCGTGTTTGGCTCTCGGGTCTAACCCTCGCTGAAGATGAGGAGGGTTCGCAGTATGGTCCCCAATGGCACCTTCTACTGGAAGGTGGTCCAGAAAGCTATTTTGGGGATCACACCGTTGAAAGGTGAGCTTGGGTTCTAAAAGCGCTTGCATGTGTTCTAACATCCTTTCGAGGCCTCTTGCTGGGGTGTACGTGACGTGCAGGAGAGGTGTTGAGAAGCATTTCCTTCAAATTGCTAAAGAATTCTACACAGTATGATAAGGCAAGAAAAAAAAAAAGAAACAGAAGGTGTGAAGACTAAACATGTAATGGCGTCTTTTGAAGATCCGACGACTGCATTTATAGAAAATGCAGAAGAATCTATAGTAAATGTTCAGAATTAATGAATGAGTTTGAGAAAGTACTGACCGTGAGACCAATTCACAAACTGAACTATATTAACATTTGAAGCACCAGCTCAGCAAAGGGCACCATGAAGAGAAAACGTGAGCCACGAAGCAGAACAAAGTATTTGTGGCCTAACAGGGGTTTGGCCTGAGGACAGATGAAGGGCGCCGGGGTGGCTCTGTCCGTGAAGCCTCTGCCTTTGGCTCGGGTCATGATCGCAGGGTCCTGGGATCAAGTCCCGCATCGGGCTCCCTGCTCGGCCCAGAGTCTGCTTCTCCCTCTGCCTCTGTCCTGCCTCATTGCTCATTTGTTCTCTCAAATAAATAAATAAATAAATAAAATCTTTAAAAAAAAAAAAAAGCAATCGGTGGAGAGATCCCAAATCCTTGTGACACAGACACCCACGAGAAAAGTGGGCACGGGACTCAGACCAGCAGATTACAGGAGAGGATATCCAAATGGCCAAGAAATATAGACAAATCGTGCTTGACCTCATTAGTAACGAGGACACTCAAACATTTTGAGAATAAACACAAGATAGTAACTTCTGTTGGTTGTTCTGAACCCAGTCTTGGACTAGTGCCTCAATCCTCCCACCGCCCTTGGTCCTAAACTTGGCTCTGTGGTTGGAAGTGGGTTGGATCTGAGAGCTGTCGGGGGTCTGCTGGCACACACCCTCCTGTCCTGTCCTGTCACCGCGGCAGTCGGGGTCCTGTGAAAGAGGGGCAGGCACAAGAGCCATGGGTCAAGGCAGCTGAGCCCAGGCGGACCGCCTTCTGGCTCCCGTTCTGTGCGTACCTGCCTGCCGCTGACAAGCGGGGAAAATCCTGGCTCCTCCCTCCTAACAGCAGCGTGGGCACCTCTAGGAGGAGAAGGGTGGCAGGCTGCTGCAGAAAACGTCATGAGGATGCGGGGTAGACACGGCCCCGGGCCAGCAGCTTCTCCTCTGCCTCCATCTGGCATCACCACCTGGTTCTACTGGTGTCTTTTAGGTCCAGTGTAAAATGGCCAAGCTGATCTTTGGGGGATGGTTTAAGAGCTTCGGGGGCTCTCTGGAGGAAAAGAGCATCAGTGATTTTGTTTTGTAAGAAGCTTGATGGAAAGAAGACTGTGTTACTAACCCCGAGAGGAGCCGAGCGCCCGGGGGTTACTTAACTAGCATTTGCCGAGGAGCTGTTTTACACGGAAGCGGGGAGGATGAGAGACACAGCACAGAGGAGTGCAGGCAGCGAAGACTCCGCACACGCGGGCAGCCTGATTACCGAGGTCTGCACGGAGGACTCAGTCAGCCAAAATAGGTCAAGACGGGCAACCCGGCTGCCAGTTGCTGGAGCAAACTCTCCTTAATTGCTGCTTGGGAAACTAATTGGTCCCAGCAGAAGCATCTAGCAGGAGGTCTTTAATTCAGACGAGCAGGGCCAAGCCCTCTCCCTGTAGGGTCCCCATACAGTCCAGCCTCGGAGGCACCCTACAGCCGGGCGGGGCGCCACGTGCCCCAGAGAGGCATTTTGGGGCCAAGGCGGGCAGCCGAGGACAGGAACCTGGACAAACAAACAGATGGAACTTTGCGTTGAACCATAAGAGAATCCCAGAAATACTGGCCTGAGGAGGTTTTAGCCAATTTTCAGAGCCGCTTAGATAAACTGTGAACAAGCGGATACGGAGTCCAACAGATCGCCAGGGATCTGCCCCAATCGAGCTGACATTCTGGCTGGAGGGCTCTGGCACGGTCCCGCCACCCCCCCACACACCTCCCCGCTTCCTTCCAACCCGCCACCCACCTACACAATGAAGCCACCCAAGTAAAACATCGTGTCACTGCAGTATCTTTCCACGCTCGCCCTGAAACCTTAGCCCTTCTAAACGCTGACACGTCAGCTGTCTGCTTAGTGACCGTTATAATCCTGAAAATTCCTTCATTTAGCCTGAGATGAAGTCATGCAGCTGTAAAGGTGACTTGCAGAACACAGGCCAGCTCCAGTCCAGTTCCAGTCTCCGTGAAAGGGACCGGGGAAGGCCTTGAGATCGCCCGTGGCAAAACTCATGACGCATCCCATTCCATCAAAGCTATGACCGCGCTCCCAGATTTTAAGAAGTCATTTGTATTCCCAGAAAAGCAAAAGACAACACAATGTAGGTTTGGCAACTTGAAGCAAGACGCCGACTGCCTCTGTCACATTTGATTTGGCCCCTGAAAGAGACGGCCAGGTGGCTTCAGAGCACAGTACCCTCGCAGCCTCCTGCTCCCCACTCTGGGACAGTGACCTTCGCTGGGTGTACACGAGAGGGTCCCTGGACGCAGCTCTCTTTCCCTGCCTATGTCGTGGCTGTTAGAATGTCCCCCATTTCTCTCCTGGGGCGACTGAGAATCCCCAGTGGGAAAGTCCATGGAGCCCCATGAATCTGGAATAAGTGCCTCGGGACAGACCTTTCAAGAAACAGAAGGATTCCAGCCCCGACTCTGTGTCAACCTAGTGACGCCAGCATGTCACTGATTTACTCCATGGCCCGCCATCCTTGGCCATCAAGAGGGATGATGGCACCTGTCCCATCCATTGACAAGGCTGCTCTCGGGATTACGGGAGACAGCATGACACTCTCCTTGGAACAGTGCAAAGAGCTAGGACAAATGTTGCATATCAGCACAAGGTCAAGAGGGCAGGCTTTCCTGTGGCATGAAGGGCCATTTCGATGACCTCACCCTATTGATACCACCGCCACGCCTCCTGCGGGCTGATCTACTCTTCAGCCCGTCCTGTGTCCTCACCATTGTCTAGGGCTCCTGAGAAGGCCTCGGCAAGTCATGAGTCACATCCTGGGTTTCTGGATTCCTGGAATGAGGAATTGCAGCAATCTAGGCTTTCTAGCTTTGAGAAATCAAAGCTCACGTTGACTCAAGCTGATGTCAGTTGGGGGCATTGTTGTTAGATGTGTACAGAGCCATAAAAGAGTAAACGGGGTGGGGCCTTCCGTTATTTTAAATACATGTGTCTTTTAAAACGTTAGCATTTAAAGAATCTGATACCCCAGGGAGTAAAGTAATGAGTGACCCGTTTCAAGGTCTAAGCTTCTCCACCTAATCTACTCCCAAAGGTTGTTCAGGTTAACACGTCCCCTATCTCCCTGCCCGATCATGGGCTTTAAACACAATGCGCTAAACCAGAAGAATTCACTTTTGTCACAGTACGAACTCTCTCCCATGACGCAGTTTTGGGGCGATCAGTGAGTATCTGGCTCGGTAGGATGTTTCGTTCGCCGTCTCCAAAATAAGCCTTTAAAAACAGTGAATCATGTAATTCCCTCAAAAAATGACCTAACGTGTAAAATGACTTAATCACTGAAATTAGATGACGGCCCTGGTTTATCAAGGCTGACACTGGACGGGGCTCAGGTTCTCGACTCCACCAGAGCTGGCTGTGCGGCTGCCGGGTGGCGTCGGCCACTGCCCGAGTTGCAGGTTCCTTGTCTATAAGAGAAGTCTGGGCAGGCTGGTCCCTAAGCCCCCACCTGCCTCTGAGCTCCTCCAGCTAGGACAACCCGTCTGCAGACCGACGTCTTTCTGGACCATCCTTCCCAAGGAACGATCATTGCATTAAACACGCTGTCAGCATGTGGAGCTCAACACATCCACACCTTCCATTTCTTCGGAAAGTCCAGGAAAGACAGAAATGTCATGGAGAAAGAGGACAAAATGCTGAACAGAACAATTTTTGCTTCAGTAAACTGGATAGGCCTACCTTGGCTCTTTCTCGGTGTCAAACTGGAGTGAAAAATGTGACTAATTTCAGGGCGCCGGGGGGGCTCAGTCAGTGAAGTGTCAGCCCTCAGGTCATGATCTCAGGGTCCTGGGATCGAGTCCCATATGGGGCTCCCTGCTCAGTGGGGAGTCTGCTTTTCTCTCTCCCTCTGCTGCTCCCCCTGCTTGAGTTCTCTCTCATAAATAAATTAAAATCTTTGAAAAAAAAGTGACTTACCTCTTCTCATTGTGGAAGGAACTGATCCGACAAGAAAAAAAAAATCTGGGTTGGGGAGTTTGAAAAGGGAAAGAAAATTTTACTGATTTTTAAGCGACATGTCAACAATTCCTCTACAACGTCAGTCTCCAGACAGCTTCTTTAAGGTGGTTTCAGTACTCATGGGGATGGAAAACGGGCACGTCTGAGGTGCCTTAGGAGAGATATATAGATATGAATAAATTGGTAGATAGTTATATGTATATGTATATGTATCTATAGATATTTTTTACCATGGGACTAGAACCCTCGAGCCTGAGATCAAGACCTGAGCGGAGATGGCGGGTCGGACGCCTCACCGACTGAGCCACCAGGCACCCCTGCTAGGGCTCTTCATATTAACCGAATCTCCTTCTGGTCTGGAGTTTACTGAACACAAAATCATGATGATTAGTATAGATTAAGGAGGTTTACAGTACATGATTTGTCCTTTATTGTTCTATTATCACTTGACAATCATTTTAAAATACCGACTCTGTTCCACACACAAAATTGTTATAAATGTTATATAATACATATTATATATGCAATTATATATATATATATATATATATATATATATATATGTATTATAAAAATCTATTTAGACTTCACTGAGTCTCTGGGAAGTTCGTCACGTTGCATACGTGACCCAGAAGCACTGTTTGTGGTCACAGTTTAGTTTTAAATGGTGATTTAAAAAAGATGACAGCCAAGCAGAAAAGCCTCACTTGAAAACAGTGCTTTAGCGAACTTTGAAAACAAAATTAGCTGGTGTGGGTCCCAGCAGGAGCCCTGTCTCTGCTGCAAGGATTTCAGTTTCGGGTGACACCCAGGGCAGGGACTGGAAGCCACGGGCAGCACGGGCCGGCCACTCCGAGCTGGACTCCCTGTTTTCCAGCCGACACCCCATCGGCAGCTCTCCAGTGCGAAAAGACAAGAGCTTGAAAGTCACCCGGGGCTGTCTCGGGGGCCACTCTGAAGCAGGCCCAACTCCTCGCCTTTTAACAACAAGCATCGGACATGAAAGGCCGGCTCAGATTGACCTTGAGTTGGACGTACAGGGACAGGAGCATGACGCAGCAGAGTTGTTTCTGGCTGGAATGCACCGTGGTCAGCGATGTGGGGAGAAGTCTGTCTTCACTACGTGCTGAGCGCCGGGGTGGGTGCGGCTCTGAGCAGGGCAGGAAGCCAGCTGGTGGAGGGACAGGAGTGGACCCAGGCACGGTGGCTGGGGAGGCCACAGCGTGGACGGCCGGGAGCCCTCCCGATGGCCAGCTGCAGAGGTGGCTGTGACGGGGCCCCCCGGAATGAGGGCGACCCAGACTGGGGGAGCGGCGCACATGGGTGGGGGCATGCGTGCTGGGGGATGGGCAGGGGCGTCTGAGCTGGGATGCTACAAGGTTGTGCGCACACAGCTGCCAACTTCTGGGGGCACCAAGCAAGGGCTCACCCTGAATCCAAACTGATGAGCTTCCCGAGGTCAAGAGTCTTTGGTCATACACTGGTCGTTTCCCTTCTGGCTTGGGAGCTGCCATCTGCCGCTGCCAGTTTTGTGGATTTTTGAGCAGTAGCTCACCACTTGAGCTAAGACAGTATTATTCTCCCATTGCCATTGACCGGCTGACAAACAGGAGGAAGGGAAGACCCAGCAGCTCCCTGGAGACTACCGGGGCTGACCCAGTGTGGGAGGAATCACTAAGGCGCAGCGGCTTGCTGAAGACCCCAATGGCTGACGGCCATCAGCAGCCCACCGCAGACCTTTCCTGTGGCCCACAGTGCACAGAAGGAAGAGACACAGAAGGCACCACCTGTACCCTGAGAACCTTCTGGAATCTCCAGCCAGAGCTCCATGACTCAGGGGTGCAGGAGGCCAGCAGGGAGGGCTGTCACCAGGGAGACATGCCAGGAGGAGACACGCTCAAGTTCAAGAGGTGACGGAGTGGGGAGGACACCCAGCACCTGTGGGCGTGTCCACCCCGGCGCACGCGGGCGCTCTCCCTCAGCTGTCGCATTTGGTTCTTTTAGCAGCCGGCCGAGGCGGAGTTATGACCTCATCTCACAGAGAAGGAGACCAAGGTCTAGAAACGAAGGATCTTGCCCAAGGTCATGGTTCATGATGGCCACAGCCTGACCAGCAGCATGTGAGCTGGATTTGAGGTCACAGGTCCTCAGCTCGGGCGATGGGCAGGGGTGGTCTGAGTTCAAAGCAAACGATCTAAGATAAGTTTTGGTACAGACGCATCCAGAATGTCCCTCTTCTCCCACCTCATACGCACCAAGTACGTGTTCTGTGCCCTGTGGGACAGACGGCAGCCTGCAGGAGCAGGGGTCTGAAGCAGGCATGCAGGGACAGTGACGTGTGCGTCACGTGATGGCCTTGCTTTAGTCATTGTCCAAAGCAAGCATTCTCTACCTCGACTCCCTAATCTTTCAAAACAATTTCCCCGTGTTCATTCACATGAGATGTCTGCTCACTGAATCTTTGCTTTTATCTCTAAAACGTGGTTGTCTTTCATGGAATCTTCCGAAGGACTCTGTTTAAGAGATGCTTTAACTAGAGACGGTCAAATGCATGACTGACCATCGCTGGGGAAAACTGTGTCGCTGCACAGGAAGCACTGACAATCTAGAGAGATAACGGGGCTGTGCTTTCAGCCTCATTTCCAAAGGAAACAGGCTTCAAGGAAACGCTCTGCGAAGCCCCAGCGCTGTCTTCTGTTTGCAACACAGTCTCTCAACAGCTCTTCAAGAATGTGTTGGTTTCTGATCACTACGTACACCTTGGGTTAATCTCCTGGTGGGACTCAGAAGACCCCCTTTTCCAGAGATGGCTGTGTTTTCACAAAATGGGCCACAATGGCCGATTCCTGCCCTCCCGTCCCACAGGCTGTTTTTGCAAAGCTCAGGGTCAGACTTGCTCTCAGGCCAGGCATGACTGCAGAAGCTCTGGGCCCACCAGTCAGAAGATAAAATGCTCCTCAAAGAGAGAAATCCCTTAACCCATCCAGAGAAGGGCAGATTAAAATGATTCTTCTCCAGCCCATGACTTTTCAAACTTGCCTGCACGAGCAAGTGAGTGTCGTGTGTTTCTGAGATATTTCAGAGGTTGGGTGGGACCCAGTGGGGCCAAGCACACCCCAGTCAAAGGCCCTAGTGCTTGTTAGAGAGCCACCACTCAAAGGGAAGGCTCTAGAGATTATCTCCTAGGCCCCGTGGTTCTGGGACCAGCGGGGAATGGGTTACACCTGCTGGGTCCGAACCTGCCGCATCAAATTCCGAGTCTGCACACTGAGCTCTGCCTGGCCCTTTGGATCCAGCTGGACCCCAGGTCCTCTCTAGAGCACTGGGTGAGGAGTCACCCGCCAACCCCCCCCAGAGCATTTACAGGGTAAAGTGACCTCACTGGCAAGTCCCGTTCCCCTCAGCTCCCTCACTGTCATGGGCCCAGCAGGGAGGCACTTGCGACTTTGGCTCATAAGTGGGGGGCCTCTGAATGATGGCCCCCAACCCTTCCATTGGACCACATGGTTTGGTCACTGGTCCATGTTCTGCATTCTTACCCTTGGCGGACCATGAAGCCAAGTTTCTGGAAGCACAAAGGAGGCCACTGGCCAACCCTCTTGCCCTGAAGAGCAAGTCCCCCTCGGCCCCCAGGCACTCCCTGGCCTCACGCCCACCCTCCCTTGGGCTCTGAAGCTCAGGAGAAAGAAGCTCCGGGCCGCGGGATGGGCTGCCCTCGGTTCTGCAGCAGAAGCATATTTTTCGTTAGCTTGACTCTGCACATAAGCCAGCATCTGTCCACCCCAGTAGCTTTTTATACAGTGATTTGAGGCCAGTGAAGCCAGCGGGAGAGGAATTGCCTGCAGTTGACCTCAGCCACCATCTCTGAGGGATGTGCCTTTGGCACCGAACACAGTGATTCGTGCTGTGATTCTGAACAAAAAGTTCCCCAAACACTGAGTGCCCCTTTGGACCAGGACCCCTGTCTCACCCACTTTCTTCCGCCCATCTGTCCTTGGGTCAGAGCCCAGCCCCCTCGCTCAACTCTGCCCTGGGCCGGGGGGCGGGGGGACTCGGCATGCCCAGACATGACATGGCCCTTGTCCTCACGGGGCTTACGGGGCTCACCGGGCCACGGCCAGGTTGAGGGAGGAAGAGGAGCTCCTCTTTTCTTTGGGGTTTCCTTAGTGCTCCTCCGTGTGCCTTCCCCTTCCCGGCACATGGCGGCTGCTGGAGAGACGGCGGGAGTGGTCTTCGCCAGCCTTCTGTGTCTGTGACAGGGACCTCAGCCAGCCCCACGGCCCCTCTGACACGCCGTCCTCTCCATGCCCCGTCTCCCCGTGGCCGAGGAACCAGCATCGGCTAACGCTACATCGTCAGCACGACTACGCTGAGAAAGGAAAAGCACCCTGCGGGCGATGGCCAGGCGCTGTGCTCTCAACGGCCAGTGCCATCTCTGGGCAGGTGGCTGCTGCCGGGACCCTCTCCTCCTCCGGGACGTCAGGTCACAGCCTGCTGACAGCTCCCCAGCACGAGGGGCCAGAAGTGGGACCTCCGGAGCGGCCAGTAAGCCTCAAATGCTTCCGTCCGTCTTTGGGGCTAAACGAGTGGTTTGGCTGGAGAGGGTGTGGCTGAAAGCCCTTGAACGTTGAGGCACGTGGCCCCGCTCCCAGCATGGACCCCGGTGGACTGGCCATGGGTGCCACAGGGCTGACGCCTCCTCTAAGACGGAGGCCTCATTCAGCCGCGGGCACTGGCTGAAACAGGGCAGCTCGGGCTCAGTGTGACGGCCTGAAGAGCTGTGAAGGGGACAGAAACGCCACCTTCCTTTGCACCTGTCTCCCGTCTCCTCCCTCCCGCTCAGCAGACCTTCCCTGGGCGGCCATGGAGCCTCTGATCACGTCACCAGCCTCCTTGGTTTAGAAATTTTAAGGACCTTCAGCCTTCCTACAGAATGGTCAGATGCTGCATTTACTCAACAGGGTCCTCGGTCCACAGGCAGGTCTGTGCAGGTCCTGCGCTGGCGAGGACGCGCGTTCCTGGCCCTCGGGGAGCCTGCCATCCAGCACGGTGACCCGAGGGGGACACCGGTAAGAGTGATTCAGGCTCACTGGCTCCCCTTCTCCTGGGGTCTCCCCACCCACCACATTCGGACCCAGCCCTGCGTCGAGAGAGGGCCCAGGCACTGACCGCCTGGGAAACCTGTGGGCAAGACCTCAGTCCAGGTGGCATCTGATGGTCCATGTCCCCTCACCCCCGAGACCGCCTCCACCCCGGGCTGCCAGCCAGCAGCTCCTCCTGGCTCCCTCGCAGCCCTCAGCCGGGTTTCGTCCCTCGTCTCGACAGGCTCTGCTTCCTTCCGGAGGAGCCTCGGGCAGCCCTGGGGCCTCAGGAGCCGCACAGGGTCTGGGTCACCCTCAGTGCCGTCCAGATGAGGCCTCACGCTTTCGCAAAGGAAACTCTCGCCAGGATGGCCCCTGTGACCACTCTGTCACGGTGTGGTTGACAGGTGCAGAGAGCCAGATGCACCCCGAGAGAAGAGGGGCCTCCAGGGAGCTGGGCAGGCCACGTGGGAAGGCCGCGTCTGGGACACGGGGGTGTCAGAGCCCCGAGGCCGACTGGCCCACTCGCCCCTTTGTTTCGAGCTCTGAGTCACTTCCTCTGAACCCGACATCAACCCCGGGAACCTATCAATCCAGAGAGCGAAACCGAGCTTTAAAAGAGTATGTCAGAAAGTACTGGAGTGTTGGGCGCCTGGGTGGCTCAGTGGGTTAAGCCGCTGCCTTCGGCTCAGGTCATGATCTCAGGGTCCTGGGATCGAGGCCCGCATCGGGCTCTCTGCTCAGCAGGGAGCCTGCTTCCCTCTCTCTCTCTGCCTGCCTCTCCATCTACTTGTGATTTCTCTCTGTCAAATAAATAAATAAATAAAATCTTTAAAAAAAAAAAAAAAAGAAAGTACTGGAGTGTTTCCGAGCCTCCCACAGGGAGGGCACAGGCGGACACGGACCACGCCGCGCTCGGACCGTGAGGACAGTATGCGCTCAGCGAGGCGAGCCAGACCCCTCACAGGAGGCCCCGACACGGGCGAACCCAACCCTGAGACAGGAGAGCAGGACGGAGCTCCCTGGGGGCTGAGGGAGGGAGGTGGGGCGTCACTGCTGAGTGGGGACACAGCCTCGGTGGGGAAGAGAAAGTTCTGGAGGCGGATGGTGGGGATGGTTGTGAAGGGCCGGGGAAGTGCTTGAAAATGGTGAAGGGGGTAGATGCTCCGTTCTGTGTAGTTCAGCAGAAACAATCAAGAGTACAAAAGAACCCACGCAGGTGTGTACTACATACCCAAGAGGGCGGACGTGACATGAACGAGATGGTTTCCAAATGGTCCGTTTCCAAACGCTCTATGTTTGTATTCTGGGGGATGTGTGAATCAGGGCTCAAGACCTTATTTTTTATTTCGGGAAATTAAATAATTTCTAACATATGAAATGCTTAGAAAGAATAAAGATCAAAAAAAAAAAATTCTTCCTATGGAGAATTCAGAAAAACCTCACGAAGTCTGGCCTTTTTTGCTGTTTATTCTTATGGACTTTCATTAATTAAACCCAATGAGGAAGAAAAACCACCATGAAGGCAGAAATGTTCCCTGAATAATCACTTTTTTGTTCTTAAGTTAAGGACCCGAAGAAGAAAGATTTTGTTAAAGGCACTGCAAAGAGGAGAAAGAGACCCTTTTAAACAGGAATGGATATATGTAGAGCTTCTTCTAAACCAACGTGTTTTCCTTTGAGACACTGCTCTGGCTTTGCTTTCCTGTTTTCTTACGCACAGAGGCGGGGGCCCCCGGGTTAGATCTGGCTCCAGGAAAACGAAACTCTCCATTTATTTGACGCGCCAGTGTTGTCTGCGCATTCCTTGTTCTAGAAGTTCCAGGCAGGAGGCAATATGGTTCTTATCTGCTTCTACATCTTAGGTAAGGAATTTCTGGATTTAAGAAAAATCAGGAATGAGCCTGACTAATCTTCCACCCCCGTCCCCCCCAAGTAACGTGAGTCATTTCTGGTACATGGAATTCCAATCAGGTGAGAAGCAGATAACAAACCGATCTGGTTGGAAAGTGAAGAACTCACCCCCAAGTTATAGCTCAGATGAAGCGTGAATTGCACCCATCAGGTGGGGGCTTGGGGCTGCCTCCAGCCGGTGGAGAGCCCAGGACTCTTCTGAGCCTCTAGTGAGCAGAGCACATTGTTTTGGGCTTAAAGGGCCAAGTCGGTCTCTGCCTGGGCTTTGAAATTCCTTTAGAGTCTTCTGAGGGCCTTGTATAAATCCCAGTGTCCCGGGGGGATGTGTTCTAACATTCTGGAACATTCCCCAGCCCAGGTTGACAGGTGCTGCTTAACCCAGAGGTGGACACTTCGAGGTGTGGCCCCAGCCCAGAGCAGCTCCCGCAGAGTACGGGGCTGTCCCGGACACAAGGCTCCGCCGGGCTTGCACGGGAAACCGGAGGCGAGCTGTGCCTGCCGGCAACAAGGCCGGGCCGGCTCTGAGGTGGCTGTGGACCTAGCAGAGTGGAGCGTCTGAGGGGAGAGATTTCGGAACAGGGATGAAAAAGTAACTCAGAATCTGTGAACATGAGTTTTACTCTTTCTTTCCCTTGATGGCCTCCACTGACGCAGGCCGGGAGAGGAAGACTGTCTCTCATCTCCTGGCAAGAACCCTTCAGTGGAAAAGCAGAGCAGTTTGCTGCTACCACGGCATACCGCTGACAGGAGTACTACTGCCACTAATACTCTTACCACCACCTCTGTTCCCAGTGCTGGTACTACTGCTGCCACTAGTACTCTTGCCACTACTATTACTACCACTACTATTAACACCAATGGTACCACTGCTACCACTAGTACCGCCACCATGAGTACTACTACGAGTACTACTGGTACTGGTACTGCTGCCACTGGTACTCTTACCATTACTGTTAATCCACTGGCATTACTGCCACCACTAGTACTACTACCACTGGTACTCTTACCATTAGTGTTAATCCACTGGCATTACTGCCACCACTAGTACTACTACCACTGGTACTCTTACCACTACTGTTAACACCTCGGGTACTACGGCCGCCACTAGTACCGCTGCCATTAGTACACTATGACTACTACTGTTACTACTGCTGGTACTACTACCACCACCAGTACTAGGAGAGGCGGGGAGCCAGCACGGGCACTCAGAACAGGAGGCGAGGCTGTGAAGGACTAAGTTGCTTGCTCCATGCACACATTCTGCCCTGTAACTCGGGCGAGGTTCCATTTTAATCAAGAATGGACCCGACAACTACATGCGTCGCTCCTACAACTGAGGTGCACGATCCCTCCCGGAATCACCTGGGAGGCTACGGGGATCTTGGGGATCTTGCATTCTCCTTCAGAGCCGCAGGAAATGCTTCATGGCATGCCTCAAGGGCGTGTTGTGCATGGCGGTGGGAACCAGACTCATAACCAGCAGGAAATGTCAGCATTTACGAGCCTTCGTTTTAAACATAAATGATGTTTGCTATGACTGTCATTTTTGTTTAAACTCTGCAGCATTTTAGAAATGCAATTAAAGTGAACGTGTCTGCCCTTTTGCAATTTAACATCGGTCTCTGGCATCTCGGTCTTGCTCAGTAGACACAGAAGCTGATGTCTACACATATTGGCCCAAGACTGACAAATCATTTCAGAGTCTGCTGTTAATATTCCTTGTTTTGCAATGGGAAGGGGAGGCTGGACCATAAAACCTGGTGACTAAGATGAAGGAAATCCTGTCTGAGCTAAGATTGTCCTGGTGGGGGTGGCCGGGGGGGCGCTTGTAACCTGGTAGGAATAAGCAGGAAGCGAAGGTGGCTTCTAGATAGGGGGGAGAGGATCTCAGCCCAGATCAGCGCTACATTGTAACGCGCACAGTTACAGTTAGGACAATGACCAAGTAAGGAAGAAAGGGAAGGAGGCGGTTTTCCTCCCTGGAATCCCCAGCTGGGACCTTCTGCCCCACTGGCCTTCCTCACCTGGGCCTGAGGAGGAAACGGGTTGGTCTGTGTGTCCTGCCCATCCTGGCTGTGGAGGACTGCCAGTGCCCTGCTAGGACGTGGTGGGGGGATCCTTCTGCTCTTTCAAGAAAGAAATCCTATGTGCAGATTCTACTGGGCATTTTCTGTGCTGCTTGGCCAAACTAAGACCTCTTGACTTTTCCTGCTTTGTTAAATTATACGTCGGTCTGCAATTATTTGAACAAACTGTTCTTTGTTTATAAGTCTTTCGATTTATTCTGGAAATAATTTAGTTATACCTCGACTGAATGTTAATTAAAATTTAAATTCTTTTCTTTTTAGGTATTTTTGCAACTCAACAAAATGGAGACAACTGTCCAAAGGCATAGATATCCCTATGTCTGTCTTGCCTGTGGCCCCCAAGGTGTCCACAGCTCACTTCCTGGGGTCACAGCTGCCAGGGTGTGCGAAGATGGTGGGGTCTTACCGCAGAAGACGTGCACCTCACTCCCCGCGATGCCTCCCACCGGTGTCCCGGCCCAGCTCCCCTATGCCCCAGCCTGTGCTGTAGGCAAGGCCCCATTCCCGGCCATGAAGGCCCCACAGAGAGCGCCCTGTTGGGGCAGCAAGGGCTGTGAGAACTGGCCTCACCCCAAATTCTGGTTACACTTGAACTTTTCCTCTCTGTGGTTTCAAGGTTTTATGTTTTGAGGATGAAGACCCACATGTAATTAAAAAAAAAAAAAAAAAAACCTAGTACCAAGTAGCCACTGGCTAGCATTTATCAAGCCCTACAAGGCTAATAAGCTTGCTATGATCTTTACATGCAATTTCTTTTTTTTCTCCTCAGAGCACACTTAGGAGGTAGAACGAGTTTATTCCAGTTTTGAAGATACAATGAAAGCCTAAAGCCAAGCGGCTTGTCCAGAGCCACACAGCCAGGAAGGAGACAAAGTACATTTTGAACTTGAGACCCACCTGGCCCCTCTGGGAGACCCGTGTCCCAGTCCTGTCCTTTCTTCTACATTCCGTGGACGGAGTGTGGCTCCGAGGCTTGATCAGGGCTCCAACATAACCCACATGAATCTGACGTATGGTAAGGTCTACCAGTCAAAGGACAGAGCAGCCCCGTCTCCCACGCTGAGCTCTGCAGGCTGTTCTCCAAGCGTGGTTGAACCCAGGGGGTAGAGTCAACTTCAAAAATTTGGCCAGACCGCTGGACAGCTCCTACCCCACAGACACACACGCGTGCGCTCAGAACACCCCTATGCACTGCTCCCGCCTGTCTGGCTGTGGGACCCACACCTGAGGTCCCGGGATGATTCGTGGACGTGACTATTCCCAGGAGAAGCAAACATGTTCTTTCGGTGAAGGAACGTCACATAGTCCAGCTCACCATGAACTTGTGACATAGTTAGTGGCATTGCTGTTTCACCCATGAAGCTGGGGGCTCAGAGAGCTGAAGTGACCTCCTGGTCCTGGGCCACAAACCCAG
This sequence comes from Mustela nigripes, assembly GCF_022355385.1. Taxonomy (NCBI): domain Eukaryota; kingdom Metazoa; phylum Chordata; class Mammalia; order Carnivora; family Mustelidae; genus Mustela; species Mustela nigripes. Next base: position 82,581,266 of record NC_081571.1, on the reverse strand, counting down.
ATGCCCCCCTCTGTGTGACACACCACCCCGGCCTCCCTGTTGGCCTGGACAAATGGACTGTGTCACCATCCCCCACTGTCCCTGGGGGCTCCTGCACAGCTCATCTGAGGAAGCCCTCTTCCTCCCCAGAGTGTTTCAGTAAACTTCTCCCCCAGCCTCTTCAACTGCTCGAAATAGCGCCGGCTTGCTTGTGCCTCCCGCTTTACGAAGTAGCCGTCCATACATCGGCACAGCCTGGGGTTTCAAAAGGGCCCTGGAGAAGATTTCCAGGAACTCTGTCTGTGGATGGGGTTCCCCACTGCCCCCTCCGGACTTCCCGGGTCATTGTGTGACCTTCAGCACTTTGTTTCCTAGAGCCCACCAGCCTCTGTCACCTATGTGCACAGGCCGGCCTCCCTAGAGAGGGGCCCCTGCAGAGGTCCTGCCTGCCCAACACTCCCTTCCTCCACCAGAGCAGCCGTTGTGGAGAAAGGAGCCAGGAGCCTTGGAGGCCAAGTGTGTGTGGCCTGCAAGCTCTGTATTGTGTCTCTGTCTCATCTTGATGCCTATCTGTACGCTTTCCAACTATCATCTGTCTGTCTGCCTGTCTCTACCCAATGCCCAGCCACCTGTTTATCTACCTGTTTATCCGTCTCTCTCTTTCTCTGTAATCTTCCGCTGTCTACAGCCATCATCCGTCCATAAGTCTGTCATCAGTCCACGTCTGTCCAGCTACCACCTACGTCGATCGCCCTCCATACGGCACAGAGATAAACACTGCACGTCTGTTTCACACACAGCGGACATATGTGCGTCTCACACCCCCGTGCGATGTGCTCTGAGCGAGGAGACCCCACAGCCTTCCTCAAGACCACTTCCTTTTCTCTGACCTGGTGCCAGGGCCAGCTGTGTGTGGGTGGGAGAGGCGGGAGGTCTGCCTGGTGGGGCCCCCGGCACGGGCTGGTCTCCTGCGTCCCTCCTTCCCGGCAGCACTGGGCAGTGACTGCCTGGGCACGGCTGATCAGCATTCGTCCTGATGGACAGGGACCCCTGGGAGCTGACCCCGTCCTCACGCACCCACACTACTTCACAAAGATGGTCATACGCCCAAAAGTGCTCAACATGCAGAAAAACACGGTACGTCATTTCTACCAGGTAGCAGAAAATGAGTCCGCGGAATTCCTAACACACATTCTTCTGGAGTTCCCACGTGGGAGATCACGGAACGGGGCAAAGCAGCAAAATAGGAATTTTATGGGTGTGGCTGAAACCATCCCTCGGAAAAAATGCAAATCTCTCACGGACCGACGGCTCCCTTCTCATCACGCACGGTGGGCTCGATCGGGGGGGGGGGGCAGTGCTTAATTTGGAAAAAAAGCAAAACAAAGAAAACCCAAAACCCCATGAGAAAAGCTACCCTTTAATCTTTTATGAGTTGTTCCACAACCGGATTCCTCATCCAGAAGATGTGTCTGAACGCTTCCGGCGGGTTATGTCTCCTGTGTTCCCTGAGCAGACCCTGCTGAGGGCCGGCTGGGTCCCCGTGCCGGGGGCACAGACCACGGACCAGAGCTCATGTCCCAGAGGGAAGACAAAATGTGCCCTAAACGTTGGTTGTGGGAGCAGCAAGTGTGTTGAGCATGAGTCTCTGTGTTATGCGTGATTTAAGGTCATCGCTACCTAATGATAAAGGAAAGTCCTAGCAGGCCAAGAGGGCACTTTGACTGGACTCAGAGTCCAGCCTCTGTCCTCTGGGGCAGAGGCTGCAGCAGGGACGGGGCATCTGGCATCTGCCTCCTGGGCACTCTGACAAGTGAGGGGACAGGGTGTGCTCTCTGTGACAGGGGCCATGGGCTACGGTGAGGAGACATGGTATGTCAAAGCTACAGATCAGGACTGGCCAGGGCTGGGGGCCAGAGGCTGCTCTCCTCCTAGGCGGTGTGATAGAGGCAGATGTGTGAGTGCCGGCCTCTGGCCACGGGCCTCCGTTCCTGGCCCTTTTCCCCAGCCCATAGCTGGAGTGGAAGTGGTGGCCACTTGGAGATGTGGTCCATGGCAATGCAAGGCCTGTGGCAACATCTTACAGAATCTCGGTGCTTTTTGTCAAAGCCAGAAACTCACACGAGTATGTTAATACGCTACAGACTCAGAATTTTGCCGGTTTTCCTGTGAATGTTCTTTCTCGCCTGCAGGATCCAATCCCCAAGACCACCTTGCACTTACAGGAGCGGGTACAAAAGAACGCGGCACCTCAAAAGCAGCCTTGCTCAGGGCAGCACAGCACAGCCTAACGGAAGGCCCAGGTGCACCAGGAGCGCCGCGAGGCGGGGAGACCCCGACGCGAGAGCCCACTCCGCTGGGTGGGGCAGGGCCTGTGGGAGGCCGCGGAGCTCCCGGGGGCGTGAGATTCCTCTGAGGTTCCCTCAAGGACTGGAGAAACTGGCAGGTCTCCCTAAACAGGATACCCCCTTTTTCATTCATGGAAAACCCAAAGAAAAATCACGGATGCCCAGGGAAGCCACTGACATCATGGTCAGGGAGTCACCCAGGCTCTTACCTGCCCCAGGAAGTCTCGGTAACTGAGGGAACAGACGCCAGGGTAGCGGCAAGACGTACCCAAGTCACCTGCCTGTTCTCATCTCAGCTGATTAAGTACCGTGGGCGGATTCTAGAAGCTTCTCACACCCTGAAGCTAAAAAGCCTAATACAGCCTATTTATTTTTAAGTTACATCCTGGAGCAGCGCACACGCTTCCCTGGAAAAGCTTTCCCATCCCAGTGTCCCAGCCGGGGAGGGGGCAGCCGGCTCCCCACACAGGGTGGGCCTGCGGCGGGGGTGGCACACTGACCGCCTGCAGCACCCCAGCCCTGGGACCCTACGGCACGACGGGTCCCCTTCCCCATGTCTCCGGACCAAGGCGTTTGTGACTTGCCCTGGGGTCAAACAGCCAGTGAGGAGCCAGTCAGTCCGGCTGGTGTTCCAGACGTCACCCAGCACCCTCTGCAGGGGTGACGACGCCCAGCGACCCCCGCACGCACAGCAAGAGGCCGACCCCCGCCCTCTCACTGCAGCTCGGCAACCCAAGACGCTCTTTCTCTGAGTGAAAGAACAGGACTTTTGCCAACCACCCTCTGGTTCACGACAGCCTGTCACACCGTCACCAAACACAGCATTGACGGTGAATGCACGCCACGCCTCTGCTCTTCCCCGGAGCCGTCTCTATTACCTAATGGAAGCGAGTCTCCCGTGTTTTATCCTCAACCCAGAAAGACAGTCCTTTGATTTTTACTATTTCAGCAAAATCTTTGTTTTCTAGCTCCAAATATTCCCAAGGGCTCCGTCCCCTCTGTCCACCCTGCACGGCCACGTCGAGTTCCGCGATGCCATGATAAATTCCTCGTGTTCCCGAATGTGGCCAAGTCATCCCGGCCACCAAGGGAGGCGCGCTTTACCGGCCTGCAGAGATGGGGTACGTGCTTCCTGCTTGGCCTTCCACTAACAGGGGGGAGCCCTGTGCTGTCTCCCCGCTTCCCAGGGGCCCCAATTTTGAACGAGAGGACTAATGCTCTTGGAAACTGGGGGGAGAAGTGGTCTCGCGGATTCCTACACAGAGCACTGGAGTGGCGCAGGACTATGCCTTCTTCGCAAAAGATCTACCGGCCAAAAGGAGAAGAGAAAACCTCACCAAGTATTGCCTTTGGCTTTAGCCTGGGGGACAGGGAAAGGTGTGGCTGCTTGCAGGAGCCTCAGGTGAACCTTCCAGGGCCTGGAGCGCCTGGAAGGCCTGCAGGCCGTGTAGAGCCCAGCATCTCCCGGGGGGCATGGCACCTGCACCTCCAGGCCTCCCGGCTGCACCCCAATACCCGTGAGCATGGAGAGTGTGTGGCCAGTGTCCCAGCTGAGGTGGTGAGTCAGCCCAGCTTCCAGAGTCACACGAGACTGGCCTCTCAGATCTTCAAAGCTGCTGCCCCATCTCTCAAGATAAGCCACAGTGTTCTGCAGAGTGAGGGCTTTCCGGTCCCCAAGGAGGCTCCGCCTGGGCAACCTTCCCTCACAGGCCCAGATGCCTGGTGCCTTGCTCCCTACCAGGCTCTCCTCATCCTACAGCCTCTGCTCTGCAGGCTCACGTCCCTGCCTATGAGCCCATTGTGTGTGTGTGGGGGGGAGGGGTGGCCGGGACTCAGGGCTCTGGTGAGCGCCAGCGCGAGGTGGCAGCTCACTGTGGTCCCAGGGCACCTGGCTTCTGGGTCCGGCATAGCCATGCTGATGCCACGAGGCCCCATAGAATAGGTGGTGTAGAAAGGAACTCAGTGCCCTGGCACCTTCTCGAGGTAGGACACCTTCAGGAAGGGCAGCACGAACAGCAGAACACATATGTCCACGCTGGGCCCTGACCTCAGGCTGGCCAGCGGGACTTCTGCTTCCTTCTCTCCCTCTGGACACCGGACCCCATCGCTTTGACCTCGCTCTGGGCTCCTGCTCTTCAGAACAGAGTGGTGGGGAGGAGGAACGCTATTTCCCTTTCCAGAAACCAGTGTGTGGGCTTGACTCTGGGTCACCGTCAAGAGCAAAGAGGAAGCGGGACCAGAGACGCAAACACTGGAGCTCAGGAGCATCCTCACAACTGACCTGCTGTCTGACCCTGGGTACTCAGTGGGCAGGGGCTGGGCTCAAACCCCACACCTGCACTTACAGAGAGACCACGAGCAAGCTGTCTAGACACTGTGTGCCCCTGCTTTCTCATCTGTAAAATGGGGTGACAATAGCAATTGTTTCCCAGGAGGGGTACACACGAATTGGCAAATAAAAAATAATTATTGAATAACTCTCTACCCTCTCTTTAAAAAGCAGGTGGGGGGGGGCGCCTGGCTGGCTCCATTGGCGGAAAGAGCAACTCTTGGTCTCAGAGTTGTGAGTTCAAGCCCCAACTCAGGTGTAGAGATTACTTACAAATAAAGCCTTTAAAAAATTAGTTGTCTACTCTCTTTGATAACCATTTTCGGCTGCTTCTGCTATAGCACCCTTCAAACTACAAAGGGCAGCCCTTTTTACTGACTGGACTTACTCTTGGGGACGAGTCCTTATCACAAATGGGCAATGAGGCAGGGTTCTTGAGCACAGTGAACCAAGAGGGGAGGAGGTGAATTTGCCACAGATAAGAGAGATTTCTCAGTGGATACAGCTGAAGATCAAGGCATTATTTCATGAGTAACCGCTCAAAGCCAGTGGTCAACAAGAAGTTAATAAGTAGGAGATCCACTGTTGAATGTAACAAACTGTGTATTTGTTGAAGAACAGACACCCCCACGCCTACAGGAGAAGGACTCAAAATGGCAAGTGACTCCAACTGCCTCCCAACCCAATGTTCTAATTCAGTGGGTTCCAAACTTTGGTGTCAGGTAGAATACAGACTCCCAGGCTCCAACCGAGACAGTCTGATCAGAAGATGTAGATTCGGAGGAGAAAGAAGAAGATCATCTAGATTCAGAGCAGAGGTCTGAAGTTCTCAGCAGCCCCCCGCCCCCAGGTGGGTGGGGGGTCCAGGCCGAGCGCTCCGAGGTGCGCTGTCGGACAGGAGATGCTCTCCGCCCTGCCCAACGGTCAGACAGCAAAGACTCAGGTGGGCTGAGCAGGGAAGAGATTTTGGATGAAGGGATAGAGGTTGCCGCCCGCCCCCCAGTAACAAGCGAGGGGATGTTCTCTCTCCTGTTCTAGGTGTGGAGACCAGGATTCAGGGTTTCCAAGACCACGGCACAACGTTGATTAGTACCCCGGTGTTCCGACCCCAAGCTCTTTCCACCAGTTTTAGGATCAATGCCAGAGAAAATTCGCCAGGCTTTCCCCATCCCCAGGAAGGAAAACAGGGGCTTATGAAAGTGGTTCTAAGGGCCAAGCACTGTGGAGATGAGAAAGGCCAGCCGGGCGCACACTCCCAGTGTGATTCAGACCTGTCCTGTCTACCCTCTTCCTCCTCTGAGCTGCGCTTGGAGAAAACTTTGGCCTGGCATGTTCCGGCGAAAGTCTACGGACTCCTTCTGACTTCCCAGTCTCGCCTGAATTGGAGCAGAAGGTGAAAAGGGAGGCTAAAGGTTCTTTCCAAGCTCGAGTAGCTCTTTTTCCCTCGCTGACTTTAAAATCTTTGTTTGACACGAGGACCAGGACAATGAAAATAACAGAATTTCAGTCAAACCGGCTGTCCCCGGTCCTGTGTGACGGTGGTCACCGGGAACCCACAAGAGCCACCTGGGAAATCCGTTAAGAGTGCAGGGGGAGTGGGGTCTGGGGCACACCATGTCTTCCACCCGTTTTTGGTCCCAGTTTAAACATCTGTGTCCACAAACAAGGGATGGCCTTATTGCGTCCAGCTTAATGCCAGCGGCTCCAATCATTTGAACACCATTTACACAATCCCACAGTACCTCCCAAGTGCACCAATACCGGAGCAGCCCTGAATGCACCTTAGCCCCTCCCACCACGGCGGAGACCTGGTAGGAAACTGCAGGGTTTCCGCAGTTGTTCACTCACAGGGGTTAACTCGAGGGACACTGCTGGCTCTCTCTCTCCTCCTCGCCCCGCCCATTCATTCCCCCATGCCTCTCATCGAAAAGCCCCAGAAAACTCTCTGCCGAGGATGGTACCCAGACACCAGCTTCCCAGTGCCACAAACACATTTCTTCTCGGAGCCCCGGCGTCTCAACCACCCCGGGACAGACCGTCTTCTCTCTAGGAAGCCGGGGATTCGCTCCAGTTCAGGAGAGGACGCCTCAGGCTATGGTTTAAACTGTTGGCTCTCGGGGGAGGGCCACCGCCTGTTGCACACGGGATCCAAGTGGGGAACCCAAGGGAAGGCACACTTGAGACGTTCTCTGGGCAAAGCGAGAGCTCGTGGAACCTGGGCTGGGTCAGGGCTGCAGGCACACACGGGCGCACACGCACGCACTCTCAGGTGAGCACGCACGAGAGCTGCCTTCCCGCAAGGCCACAAGGTGTCCCTTCCACTCCCCCGGCGCACGAATCAGAGCCCATGAGCTGGACCCAGGACTTACCGCCAAGACGCTCTGGGCCAGAAGCCCCACGGTCACAGCCCCCAGCAGCAGCCACCTGGATGGGAGAGAGAGGGAGACCGCCATGAGCGGGCGGCCGCGGCTTGGCAGTTCCTGAGTTACACGCAAGGGACCCCGCGCGCAGGACCCACGGGGACGCGGCAGAAAGTGGCTTACCGCCGCAGGGCAGGGCTGGACGCCGAGCACTGGTGTCTGTCCATACTCCCGATCCCGTCGCTCCGGACTCCGCGCGGTCTCTCCAGCTCTGGAGGGCGAGAGACAAAGCAGGCTTAGCAGGGGCTGGGGAGGGAGCATCCTCGCCGCAAGCCTCCTTCCACAAGACGCGGGAAAGCGGGGCGCGCCCCCGCATCCCTGCAGGGGTGACAGAGAGCCGCCCCGAGACCGGACAGGAGAAGGGGGAGCCTCCCACTTAGGCCCTGCTGGGCGCCGCTTAGCGGCGGCCGCTCGGTGACCTCCCCCACTTCAGCAGAAGTGCGCGTAGCGCCCTGCCTGCGCCGGGCGCCCCAAGTCCCAGCCCCAGCCGGGGTCTCCGCGTCCTCGGGGTCGCCCTCACCTCGCGCCCGGCGTCAGGGGCGGTCCGCGCGCATCCGCCGCTCCGGGGGCGCCCGGCCGCGGCACACGGGCAGCGCGGTCGCCCTCGCGGGCCCCCGGGTGCCGGCCCGGGTCCTCGGTCCTCCGGCCGGTGGGCGAGCGCGGGGGGCGCGAGGTCGCGCGGCTGCCGCGGGTGGGTGCGGAGCGCAGAGCCCTGGCGTCCCGGCGCGCGGCGGCCACAATCTCCGGGCCGCGCGCTCCCGCCGCCTCTTACCCGCGCCGCAGGGTCCTCCCCTTTGAGACGCCGCCCGCGCGCCGCCGAGGGGAGGGGGCAGCGCCAACAAATTGGGGAGCTCGCCGGGCCGCGCTCAGGTCTCCGCCGCGAGCCGCCGCGCCCCGGACGGTGCGCAGCGCTCGCGTCCCGGCCCTCCGCCGCTGAGCCGCCCGCCGCCGTCCCCCGCTGATCCCCGCCGGTCCCGGCCGCCCCGGGCGCGCCACCATGGTGCCCCGGCTCGGCTTCTGGCTGCTGCTGCTGGCCGCCGCCCTCCTGCTCCACGAGGAGCGCAGCCGGGCCGCTGCGAAGGTGAGTCCCCGGCCGGCTCCGCTCCCCCGGCGTCCCGCCCCGCGCCTCGGGCGCCCCGCGCGGCCCCTTTGTCCCCGGACCCAGCCGCCCGCCCGCCCCTCGGGGGTCGCGCGTGGCATGGCCAGGTGCCCTCTCCGCGCGGGCCCCCGCCAGGGACCCCTGTGGGCTGCCTTCGCGCATCCATTAGGGAGCCTCCTTTGTTGTGGGCTGGGCGGGGGCGAGGTAGAGGACCTCTCCGGGCCCTGGGCAAGCTGAGCAGAGCTCGGGGCGCACCGCGCCGGGCGATGGTGCCCGGGAGTCTGCGGGACTTGAACTCGCGCCGCGGAGGCCTCAGCGGCCCGGCGCCCTCTCCTGCCCTGGGCGCCCTGGTGGGCTGGGGGCAGGCTGGGTGGGCACGCGCGCCCCACGCTGCTCAGAGCCCCACGCTTGTGCCCGGGAGTCGCTTTGGGCGTGTTTCTCCCCTTCTCGGGCGACTCTGCTGGTTGATGCTGAGCAGTTGTGGGCCGTTTGCCTGGAAACAGCTGTCTCTCTTGCTTTCCCACGACTTTTCTGTGGCTGAAGCCCGCTGGAGGACAGAAGTGGGGCGCTTGTGAGCGGAGCTTTAAAAAGTTACCAAACCCCACTCGTTGCCTTTTATTAATGGACATTACCCATAAAGCTATAACCACATCATAGTTGAGTATGAAACCAACATGAAACTCCATCTTATTGTTCCAAGCACAAATTGTTTTGCTAGTTTTCACTTCCTCGGGCTGTGTGCTTGCCGGAAAGGATCCCGGAGCTGGGCTTGCAGGAGGAAAGGCTTCCAGCTCTGGAAGGTCCTTGATGCACTTTTGTTCTTTCTTTCTTTTTTTTTCTTTCCCCCTCAGACAGAATAAAGACCTCGGCGGGTCCTCAGTGTGCCAGGCTTGCAGACAACACCCTGAGAAAGTGTGGCTTCTAAAGGCATTTTGCACGCCCCCCCCCCCCCCGCCTCAATGTTTAAAAATTATTTTGCTACTTTCCGCACTTCCAGTCACTCTTACTGTTCCAGACCTCATCTAGCTCATCGTGTACCCACTCATAGCGCTCTCCCTCCTGCTCCCATTCAGGTGGTTGCTTTTAAGTTTTGTTTGTTTGTTTGTTTGTTTTTAGTTGTCTTCGGGAGGGATGGTATTCACTGAGTCTTGCTTGTAAAATCAACGGGACGGGTACCTGCCAGAGTGAGCTGGTAGTGTGCATGCCTGCCTCATCCCAGGGCAGGGCTGACTCCTTTCTGGCAGCTCCTTCATTGGGTGTCGAAAGGGCTGGTGATCAGAGCAGCAATTAAGGGCAGATGCTTCTTCCAGCCCCGAGCCCAGCCAAGCACCGGACTCAGTGGTTCAAGCGCTCTCCAGTAATGATGAGAAGAGGAACCTCCAGAGCACTTATTTGGGTGTAGAAACATTGACCCAAAGATGTCATACTTCCAAGGAGAGATTGCTAAATTCGATGGCAAGCAAATGAGAGAAAGTTCTCTATTTGGAAATAGGAACCTCTGCTTGGACTTAGATTTTCTAACTGATAATAGTAGCAAAGCAAAGCTGATTGTAAGAACTAGCTTCAGCTGGGACTTTAAATAACAAGCCACACACCTATGGGAATGCCTGTTCTTGCCTGGGAAATCAAACTCACTACTGTTGTGTGGGATTACTCTCCTTTAATTATTCTCTAAGACCCAAGCACATTCCTGTCCACTGGCTTGGCTCTAAACCTCAAGGTGTCCCATAGTGTTTTAAGTTCTGGGTCACGTGTTTGGACACTCTCTGATCAATCACCAGCTGACTCAACATTATCTTTACACTTAATTTTTCCTGACTTAGATATGGATATGACATGGATGTCCAAAAAATCTGTTTAAAAATAATTGTCTAATTTTTTAAAAGCATTTCACTTTTCATATCATCAAGAACTTTTTTTTTTTTTTTTTTTTTTTTTTTTGCTTACCACTTTCCAGAATTACCTATTAGGTACCAAAATTTGAAATAACTTCAACACACATCCAGGCAAAATACATTTAAAACTACATTGTGAATAATAAGTCACTGCCATCAGTCCATCAAATCCTTACTCAGAAGCCACCCCGAAGGGTTCTAGGGTTACCTGTGCCTTAAAAGAGAATCTGATTCACACCTTACCTGCATTTGTACCTGTCCCAACATTGCCCCCACCCCCATGCTGGGCAAGCATTGCCCCCCCCCCCCCCCCATTTGAAAGGCTCTTTGATTTTATATTTGACCCTATCTGCCATGGTCATATTGTTCATTTACTAGTAGATGGATTTTCTAAGCCAGTGATTTTCCCCCATGCCCAGTCTATCCTGATTCCCCTCCCCAACTTTTCTTTCTGAGGCAAGAAGTGAGGAGGAGGGGACAGGCCTGAGCAGAAGCGCCCCGATTGCGGGTGCCCTGTGTTCTCAGTCCTGCAGTCAGACCCGAGGGAAGCGGAGGGAAGCGGAGGGAAGCGTCCCCACCGCAGGAGCCTCGGACTCCTCTCTCACTGCGTCACCCCCTCCCCCCTTAACGGATGGTTTCTCAGGATTGGAAACGTGAACTCGCCCCCAAGTGTGGAGATGCCTGCCCCCGGCTCTGGGCGTGTTCAGACCCTGCTCACTGTCCTGGGGCTCCGTGACCCAGGACTCACAGAGCTGAGACTTAGTCCCCATGTTGAGTACGACTCTGTTCTGTTGCAAAGGGAATTGAAACAAGAAGTCCGAGATTTCCTACCGGCCCGTGGCGGCACCATTAGCCCAATACCCCAGAGGGATACAGCCCAAATCATTAGGTTCCTCATCTGTGGACTTGGCCCAGCCGGAAGGAGTAATGCATGTAAACTGCGTGTTGCAGGCGCGGCCTCCACAGAATTATCGGCCGCGTAAGTTCATCACATACACCAAGAGCAAGTGTGGTTTAAAAATGTCCGCTCTTAGTAGGCCGATGAGCTGGGAGGACTCCCCCGACTCCTCCGTCAGGCAGACCTGACCCTTCTCCCGGGGACTGCTCCTTCCGTCCTTTGCCCCGCGCATGCGCCCTGAGCCCTCCCGCACGCTTGTGCTCTGGCTGGCCCGCGGGACGGGACTGCGACTGCGCATGGGCTCGCCCTGCCCCCAGGCCGCTTGCACTTGGCAGGGCCGCCGAGCAGCACGCGGGCCGCCGAGCAGCACGCGGGCCGCCGAGCAGCACGCGGGCCACCCAGGCTGGTGAGTGTCACAGTGGCCAGCTGCGCAGGACGCAGAGACGCTTCCAGGAGGACACCCCACCTCCTGCTCTGAGGGGGACGAGAATCTATAAGGTCAGCGTCGCTGTTTCCATGAGCTGTGAGGGTCATTATGCTCACAGGTGCCGCCTGTGCCGCCTGTTCCTAGACTTGCAGCCCCTGCATTTGAGAACGACACGGAGGCTCCCTCCTTTGAGAAACCCAGATGCCACGTCTTCTGTTACCAGCCGTGGTAGCTGACCTTTCCTCCCAGAGGGGTAGAGACACGGAAGAACAAGGTCTGGGAGATGGTGGGAAGAGGCACCAGCTCCCAGCAGGACCCTGACTTGGGGGTGTCCCCTCTCCCCAGGCTGCAGGTACATTGGGGTGTGTGGAAGGTTGCCGCATGGATGGCTGCTTCTAGGCTGCAGTGCCTTTAGGAACTGCCCCAGAAAACGTAGCCTCACTTGGGCAAGTACATGAGGGAATTCACAAAACCCATTATTCATTAACAAGACTGTTGGCAAATGTCTTGGGACTGGTCAGGATAGTCATCGCTTCAGGAATTCAGTTACTTAGTGAAGAGCTAGTAAGGATTTTTCAGACAAATGAACCCACCGGTGCCTCTCTGGAACAAACCCTTTGAGAAATCCAGAGGGCGTCAAAAATTGAGTGAGTTCTAACACTTGTTTGGAAGAAGTATAGACAGTGTTTGTTTTAACATTTGTTCCAGAAATTCGAAAAGGATTAACCTCATTAAAATGCCTCTCAAGCAGATTTGGTATTTTTGCATTCTTGAGATAGAGTAAGCAAAAGCAACAATAGAATGCCGAAAATAATACCATTAGGGCATTGTTCTTCCTGCTATTATTAAACAACCACTAAAAAATGTCGACTATAGAACAATACAAAAGACATATTCCTACTATTCTCAGGCGTACAATGAGAGAGGATATAAACCAGAACACGTTTCAATGGTCAAGTTCTTTGGAGGCACTGGACACTGTAAGAATTACTTGGGGTTAATATTTTTATAGTCTGGTACACGGTGAACTGGTTCCATCCTGTGTTTCCCTCCATTGTTCTCCTGGTTGTGCTCTAGTGACATGTGTCTCTCCTAGATTTCCTCCTGTTTCTCCCTTCTTCCTCTGCCCAGGCCCTCGGCATGGATGTGCGATGGGGTCCAGCCCGCCGGCTCCTCTCCTCTCCTCTCCTCTCTCCTCTCTGTGCTGTCTGCCCTCTCTGGCTGGGAAGATCTGCTCTTGTGATCCCATGAAGAGGGCTCCAGACCTTTTTCTTCAAATGCAGCCTAGGATCTTCGCATTCCCATGGGTCATGTCACCTTGGCTTTAGTCTCAGACTTTGCAAACGTGTTCAGAGCTGAACTTACAGTCTTACCCAGACCGACTGCCCATTCCCACTGTTGCCTTGTAGTCGCCGATGCCCCAGTATCTCCTCACACTCAGCCCAGACACGATGACTTCCCCTAGAGGAAATCTCTTTTATCCTGTCTCTTTTTAACCTCCATGTCACTCAGTCGCCAAGGCTGCCATGTCTTCCTCCTGTGGGCTTCTCTGCATTCCCGCCTGCTTTCTCCTCCCATGGCTGCATCCCCCTTCCAGGTCTGTCCGCCTTGAGCCAGGGTTGCAGCAAACCCCTCCTCATTCCTGGGCTGCCTCCAGCCCATTCCTCGTGTTGCTGGGTGGCTACTTGTCTCTAGGGATCCATTTATGACCACGGCATTCCCCTGAGGGGCTACCTCATGTCCAACCGCAGCTTCCCTTCTGTTCCATGCGCTGGTTTCTATTTGTCTTTTGATAAAGACTTTCTCTTTTATAGAGTAGCTTTAGGTTGAGAGGAAGGCGCAGAGATTTGCCCATATCCCCTCCTTCCCTGATGCGAGCACAGCCTGTCCTCCATCAGTGTCACCCACCCGAGTGGGGCATTTGTCACAATGGGTGAGCCTACGGTGATGCGTCATCATCTCCCATGTTGCATGACAGTCACTCTCGGTGTTGTGCAGTCCATGCGTGTGGAGGGGTGTGCAGACATGTCATCACTGTAGCGTGACCCAGAGACTTCAAGACCCCCCGTGCTCTGCCTGTTCCTCCTTCCCCTGTATGCCTGGCAACCGCTCCTCTGACTGTCTCCATAGCTTGACTTTTCCAGATGTCCTAGAGCTGGAATCAGATGGGATGTGGCCGTTCACACTGGCTTCTTTCACTTGGTGATACACGTTCAGGTTCCTCCACACATCTTTTCATGACCGGATCATGACTGTCTTGTTGGCGTGGAGTGATACTGCCTTGCCTGGCTGGACCACGGATTCTTTGTCCCTGTACCCCCGAGGGCCATCTTGGTGGCTCCCACAACCTGGCGGTTCTGAATAAAGCTGCTGTAGACAGCCAGGGGCAGGTTTCTGTGTGGACAAAAGTGCTCCACTCCTTGGGGTGCACATGATTGCTGGTTAGTGTGGCAAGAGTGTGTTTAGTTTTGTGGGTGACCACCAAACACCAAACTGTCTCCTGAAGCAGGCTGCGCCATTTTGCCTTCCTGCTAGCAAGAAGTGAGGGTCCCTGTGTCTCTACATCCTCTCTGGCATTTGGGGTCATCAGGGTGGGGTCCTGGCCTCTCTCCACAGTAGGGATCTCATGGCTGCTTTGATTTCGCCCTTCACGACCTGGATCTGTGAAGTTTATCTTCGTGGCTTGCCAACCTGTCGGCTGGGTGATTGCACGAAGGACTAGTCTCTGTGTTCCATGGGGTGATGCCATCTGTTTGAGCCTCAGGTCCCTAATCTGAGAATACAGTGTCCTTGGAAACCTTCACGTCACCTGGTGTGGTCGTGCCCCCAGAGCAGCTCAGTGCTCAAGCCATGCTGGTGGTTCTCGCTGCTCTGTGGCTGGGACTGCAGTGTCTCGTGTCTGTTCCTCTGACACCCCTGACAATTCTGAGCCGCTGGAGGACCCAGCTTCTCTTTAAAATTCCCCCACTATGTGTGGGGGGTGCCTGCCCCATGGAGAGACCTCACCAGTGATTTGTAATTGGGGCTGATGCTTCTGGCCGACATTCACTCTCCAGCCCTGGAAGAGCCCCGGTGGGACTGTGCATGGGCCCACGTGAGCTGGTGGCAGTGTTAGGGAACAGAAAGGGAGTTTGTGCCAGACGAAGGTGTTTCCTCTTAATTTGGAATTTGGAGTAGTTACTCCACCCCAGACTAAACACGACTTGGAAATATACACAATGCTGAACTCCTTATGTAAATAGTTTATTCCGTGGTTTAGTAATATTCCTAGCTTTGCTATTCTTGATTTTTAATATGTGCACTATGAGAACAGCTGATGGCCTCTGAGTTTTAAGGCTTGCGAGGTTTGTGGTAAGAGCAAAGATAAAAGCAGTGCCCCGTCAGATACTGAAGGGATATTTCACATACCACGAGGCTTTTGCCTATCGGTTGGTTTTATCTCTTGCTGATAAAGGACAGTACTCCGTCCCCTTCATCTTTTACTGCTCTTAGAGTCACCACTTCGTTCAGAGTTGTGGAATGACTGTTGTTCACTCTGGAATAAATACCTCTGTGTACCGTGGACATTTCTTTCTTGCTCACACAATGGTGAGCGATAGTGGCTGTGAATCGGACAAGGCCACTGTGATGTCACCGGCTTTGTTCGCATCTCACCAAATACACTGAGGTTTGGAGAAGCCATGTGTACACTCGAGAGAGAGAGAGGCTAGCTGTTGAAGTAAATGTCCAACCCAGCTCAGTGTTTGGAGACCTGATATTCCTCTATTTGATGTTTTGTTAAAATTGTTTAAACGTTTGAGTTTCTGCTCTAGAAAGTAAACCTATTCCTTCATGAAGAACAAAACCCGAGGTTTTCTGGTTGTAACTCTCAGTATCTCCAAGAGCTCTTTGCACAACTTTTTCATAGGTGGCACTCACTCCTGGAGAAGACGGAGGTTCGGAAGCCATGGGTCGTGGGACACAGGGGCATGTCTTCACTTTGGAGCCGTGAACCTTTCCTAATGGGTTACTCCTTTATTTCTATTAAGGAAATATTAACATATATTTTAACCAGCAGAACATTGACTAGTACATCTCTAACAATGTTTTTCATAAAGTATGCTTGTAATTTTTGCAATACGAGAAAACAACCACAGTTTATTCTAAAACCCCACAATTATCCTTTGTAACCAGTCAGCAGTTTTGAGCACGGGAGTATTTTTTCCTATATCATCCAAGAGCATCAGCTTTAAAATGTCATTATAAATGTAAGTATCTCCTTTTCCTAATTAGTTTTAATTTTTGAGTTCCATTTTATAATTTTTTAAAAGATTTTATGTGTTTGTTGAAGAGTGTGAGAATGTGCTATAGTGCACTCATGGCGGGGAGATGGGCAGGCAGAGGGAGAAGCAGGCTCCCCGCGGAGCAGGGAGCCCGAGCTGGGACTTGATCCCAGGACCCTGAGATCATCACCTCAGCTGAAGGCAGACACTTAACCCACTGAGCCACCCAGGTGTCCCCAGTTACAGAATTTTTTTAAGGAGTACAATAATATTTTAAAAGCTTGGATAAAAGCTTGAGTGAAGGTGTATCAGTGTCTTTTCTAACCTGTTTTACATTTAGGGTTTTATTAGGGAAAAAAAAAAGGTCACAGGACCTGTAGTTTGGCCCACTTTTGTAATGTCCATTTGATTTGACTTTATATCTTAAATAGTAGTAGTTAGATATTAAGGGGTTAGTGTAATTCCAAGGACTCTAAAATTAGCCAGGCAAAAGAAGTGTCTAATTCTCTAGGAAACTTGGCCAAAGGGGTACATGCAGACAACTTGGTGGGAAGAGAATTGCAGCGTTTCAGACTCACCTGGAGAGAAGCTCCAGATGGGGTAGTGGGCACTGCCGTTGAACACGAGGGTGCTGGTTTGAGTCCCTGCTGTGTGACCCTGTGCCGGCGACCTCCCTCTCTCCAACATACTCTCTCCCTCTCTCCTCTGGACAATGAGGATGGCCTTAATGCTTCGCTCAGGGGGCATGTCTGAAGATGACATGAGGCAATGTTTAGAAAGCACTTGTGCGGTGCTGGACACTCTTCTCTTTGTTAAACTAAAAACAAGTTCTGAGGAATAAGCATCAAGTGTTTATGTCATCAAGGAAGGCATCTTGGGGCTGGAGACCATAGAAGGGCACCTGTCCCAGTAGCTGTGGGACATGAGCTCCCAGCAGAATCTCCTGGAAGGCTTGGTGAAGCACAGACGCCAGGCCCCCCTCCTAGACTTTCTGATTCAGGGTTGTGGTGTGCACCCGAGAGTGGCATTTCTGCTCCAGAGATGATAGGTCTCGTCCATTCTCTTCCTCAGGCAGGGACAGCTGCTCGAGGCACATGAGCTCTGAACCCACTGTTCTGGAACGTTGCTTTGCCTTCAAATACGAAGCTGAATTTAAAATGACTTTCATGATTCTCATTTTCTTCTCTCTTGTTGGTTGTGGTTGCCACTGGTGAGCTCAGTTCTAGCCCCATGGTGCCATCTGAAAGGTGAGAAGTGGGAAGAAGGTTCTAGAAGCATATGTGTGGGGTGTCAGGATGCTTGAAAGTTCATTTGGAGGGGTTTGGCTGATGGGAATTGGGGGTGGCTGGTGCCTGGAGAAGGTGCTGGTCCCTGTGGTCCCCTCTGCTCCTCAGGACACAGGACATGAGTTTTCCCATGATTATCTACTTTAAGTCAGAGTTTTTGCCATCCTTAGGGCTCTGTTCTGTGGAGAATGTGCACAGGCTGTTTGCCTAGGGACTGTACTGGCCAGGCCAGAACCCCAGTGGGCTGGGGGGCCGGCCCCGCCGTGGGTGACTGCCATGTCTGGCTGTGCCCACCGCCCCCCGCCCCCGCCACCTCCCATGGGTCCCAGCTACTTGGACTCCTCATGAGAAATTTCTGTTTTGTGTCTTATTATGGCTAAATCTATTTCCTGGGTATTAAAGACCATTTGGGGTTAGTGGTTTAAAATAACTCCTAAATTTTGGTCAGGAAATGGCCTCTAAAATGAAGACAAACTTGCCCAAGTGGGAAGGTGGGAAAAACACTACAACGTGAGTGGTTCCGCCTCTGTCCGATGGATTTCGGGTAAGAACTCGAAACTGGTCTCAGCTCAGTTCTGCTCGCTGGTAGACTGGGGAGGATGCAGTCTTCATGACGGAGGGCGTGGACCAGGCAGGGTTCTTGGCTCATCCCTTATCTTTAACAGACAGTTCTGCATGGAGACAGGACGCCAACAGCTGAGGCTTTTATCAGTTCCTAGAGCAGTAGAGCCGCTCCGAGCAAATAGCTGTTGGATGCCTTAGTAATAATTAGATTTTGTTCTTCCAAATACTGAAAATAATAAGATTGTATTTCTTTATTCAGGAATTTGGGCTCTTAAAACTTTAAAAAAATTTTTATAATGAATCATTTGTTATTATTTCTTGTTGACCCTGGATAGCGTCCCGTGGAGTTACCATCCATGGGTACATTATAGAGAAACATGGATAATTCGTTTAAAACATACGTAACTTTGGGCATTGTTTTAGGCTAGAAAGCAGATTTGTAATCCAAATCCTCCCCCTTTTTTACAGCAGTGAAAGTAAAGAAGACCGAGAATCCACTTAAGCACATAGCATAGATTCGTAGGTTCATAACTCAGTATCTTCCTTCTGAGACTCAAAAACCTGTTCAGTAAATGTGTGTTCAGTCTCACTCGAGGTCCGAAAATGTCCAGCAGGGAGAATTGTTCTCATACTTTGTGTTCTGGTGTATGCTCATGGTAAGGGAAGAGTAGATTTAATAGTGGCATAATAGATGTAATGCTGAAAACTTTAAACCTGCACTGTTCTCCGTTTTGCCCCCAGAATTTTCACTTAGGTTCTGAAACTCTAGAAAGATCACCACGGAGTCACGGACTATGGGGCCAGAGCACATGGGTTTGAGTTCGCCAGTAATGAGCTGTTGGACTGTGGGTAGCCTAACTCAGCCTCCCTGTGCTTTGGTTTTCTCATCTGAAAGTAGGAGTGACGATGTTACCCTTTATAGGATTGTTGTGTGGATAGCACACGCAATAATACATTTGAAGCTGGTAACTGAGGGACGGCCCTGTCCTGAGCCCCAGACGTGTTAGCTCTTACTGATTCACTATTATGACATTGACCTGTAACTAAAACTACACTAACTGAAATATACCTTTCTTTTACCTCTACGTCATTCTGTAGGATTCTTGAATAATTTACAAATATTAGGATTATAATGATATTCATATATGTGCTTTAATTAAGTTTTTATTGCATAGCTGTAAGGGTCTCCTTCTATACCTAAAGAATTCCAAGGTGGGAAACTGGACTTTGAAGACAAAAATAAAACCAACACCAGCACATGGAGAGGAATGCGCCATAGTGGTTTCATCCAGGATGTGACTGAATTGGCAGTTTCAGGTTCTCACAAGAGGCCCTGAGAGTTGGTATTTGGTAGTCACTCTGGACCGGTGGTCTTCCATAGGTTTGGGTGGCCAGTGTGAAGTGATCACGGTTTAACAGAATGTTCTGCAAAGGTGGGAACCACTTTCCAGAACTTTCTCCCCGACCTTGTTCCAATGAGGAAGGGCATCTTTTCCTCAGCTGGAGAAATGGAAAGTTGTCAGAGCTTGGTTTCCTCAACTTCCCGAATGCACGTGCTCTCTTGGACTCTCATCGTTGACTCTGGTAATTATTGTATCCGCTGGGTCCAGAGTTGGTGGGTCTCACTGAAGATGACAGCTCCGTCTTGTAGTGATAAATTCCTGTGGAAGCAGCCCGTGGTGCAGCTCAGCGAGCCGTTCTGGCCTGAGCACCAAAGACTCTTTAAAAGATGCCCCTCTTGCTTTTAGGAATGGCTCAGCCTCGGAAATTCAACTTTGTTAAAAGAGCCATCAATATAAGGAAGAGAACCAAGGTTTTTTATAGGAAGTATTATCTGTGTTGTATCTCTAACAGACCTTCAGGGTTGTTCCATTTATGTAGAAATGAGGAATTTCAAAATATCTGTAGAGTAGGGAAGGAGCTAGCTTGGTTCTCCTGTTGCCCTGGGAGTTGTGCAGAGCTGCTGGGCTTGAGAGAAGGCAAAGGCACCGAATGTGGAAATACCAGATGTGAGAAGCAGGACTTCAGAACGCACATGTGCTTCTACAGTGTTCAGGACTTCCAGGCAGTCTGATGAGAATGCATGTGTCACAACAGTGATGATGCAAGAATATTGTCCTTTGCCTTAAAATTGCTGTGCTCTGTGGCCGAGTCAGCAGCAACCCGTGTGAAGAGGTTTGATGAAACAGAAGGACAGGTGCTTTTGGAACCCACAGGGATGCATCCCAAAGGCCTCTAGTTCCAAGAGACGTAGCAGTTGCCCCCCCTCCCAAACCCCGGCAAGCCCTGCGGGGCAGGCTGCTGCCAGATGCAACCCCACCAAGAGTGAAGAGCCGGTAACCGCTGTGCAGTGCGTCCTTGAACTTGGAGGAGTTCACGTCACAGTTGGCACCGGCGCTCTTTTCTGGGAGTTAAGCTACTTGGCAATTGAAATCCTGCCCTAAGGACAAGGGTTACCCCGTTTCCTGGGCAAAACCAATCTAGTTTGTGAATTAGAGATAAATGAATTAGAAACACGAAGACTGTTTCTATAAAAATACTGAGTGGCTTAAGAGAAGAAAACATAGGTCAGAGGTCTTGGCAAAAGATGTTGGCAGACTGTCCCTGGCAATTGGTAGTGCCGGTCCCCTATTATCTTGCAATTGGGGAATGCCATTAACACAAGGGGAAGATGTAACATAAAAATCAGTGATGAAATATGTGATGTTGCAAAGCCTTTTCTGGGAGAAGTCATTAGAGAAATGGCCCTTAATAAGCTTAATTCCTTAATTGGCAGTTCTCTTCTTAAATGAAGTGTCAGAGAAGAAAGAGGTGTGAGATCAGCTGATGCTTCCTGTTCCTCCAAACACCATTTACAAATGCTGCCCGAGTTTGGGTTGCTGTATCTGAGCAGAATTGCTTCTGACCTCAAGCCAGAATGACAGATGGTGGACATTAGCTACCGGGGGACAACTGTAAATATTAACTCCACTTACTCTAGTCCTGGGTGTTAGGCAACTACACCATTAAAGAGATCACAGCATCCCTTTGAAAGCTCTGCTTTGCAAAACAGAACAATGAGTTTGAGTTTCTCATGATTCAAGCTTTGCACACAGACACAGCAATCGCTAGCTTGTGTAGTGTTTTCTCTGTTCTCCCCAGACCCTGAGCCATGGCACCTGTGTGAACCGTCGCCTTTGGGAGCCTGAACATGTACAAAGCAGAGGTTTCTTCATAAAACAGTTTTATACAATTTTGGTCTTATTTTTTTTCAAAATTGAGGACTATTCTAGCTTGCATAGGTGTGTACCATAGCCCTGGTTGTGAGTGTCATAGTCAGTCCCCTGACCTGGGGTCTACACTCATCTGCTTGGTCCCCTCATGTGTGTCCCAAGCTGGACGAACACTCGTGCAAGGCAGCCTTGAACAGAATCCAGCATTTAGCACCAGTGGAAGGAAATTGACCACACAAACTTTTAGGGGAAGCCCTGGGGAAGTGGACTGGATGGGATTGAGACTCGTTATGGCATCAGCAATTTCTGTTCTCGTGATTGCAGAGTCTACTGGTGCATATGAGCTGTGTCCTCTTTGGATTCTACTGAGATTACCCACTGTTACGTCTGCATCCTGGTAACAGTCCCAGACCATTGCATTTCTCCTAACCCTCTGCAGGCAGGTACCTGTCTTTCATGGCCTGCTGATCCTACCTGCCTTCCTACTGGGAGCCACACCGAGTTCCTGTCTGTCCTGTACTGGGGCCAGGTGGGCGGGACTGTTGGAGTTGGGGGGCGCTCGGAGCCCTAATGAGAAAGCTGCACACAGATCTTCCTGACACTTGGTCTCTCTCTTTCTAGTTAAAATAAGCTGAGAGTAAAAGGTGGTTTGGGATACCCCTCCCCAAATTAGGATCCCTGGAAAGATTAGACTCAAGAAACAATACTCTAGTCACCATTTTGTAGTTTGTAAGTGTTTTACATCAACACCTTGTGCATCTCAAACATACACAATGTTGTACATCCGTTATTTCTCAAACCTGGAAAAAATACAACCTTAAATAAGTTCAGCTTGCAAGTTAAAAGAAATGGTCTAGAGCATAGCGTGTTCTCTTCATTTGGGCAGGATATCCATGAACCCCTTGAATCATATGTACATTTTATGAGTCACGCATGGTGCATTTTTAAGGATGTAGTTACCAGACTCTCGAAGAGCTACAAACCACCAACACTGGTTTAAAGGGATGTGGTCGCTGATTTTTATAGTAAGATCCATTGAAAAAGATTTATCAGGGAAAAAAGCCCTTGAATTTGGCAGTGGGGAAGAGCAGAGGCATTTGGCAATGCCTCCAAAGAATCGGCTCTTAGAAGGAGGCAGGACGCAGGCCCTTCTGAGGGTGACGGGAAAGCTGGTGAAGGAAGGCGGTCTTGGGAGACGTTAATCTTACTGCCTGCATCCGATGGAGGCATTCATCTCTGGTTTCCTGGAACCGCGCGTTTCTTTGCATGTGGCGGACCTCGTCTTCTCAGCTGCTTTTCAACGTCTTGGTTTTCCCGCCACGTCTTGTGGGGTTTCCGCCCGTCACTGTGCAGGACAGATGCTCAGCCAGTCTCTGTTGGTAGCCAGGGCCGTGCTGGAGAAGCTGACCCCGGAGGGGCATCTAGAGTCTGTGTGTCTGCAGAAGGTGGACGTGGGCAGTGACTTCAAGAACCCAGGTCAGAGCTCTCCGAGAGGGGGAGGTGAGAGGGCCCCTGAAGAGACTGAGCCACGGGGCGACGTTTCTGGGACGCCGATGGAACATGTCCTTAGGGAGCCATGCTGCGGGCTTCGCACCACGGTGTGAATCGCTCCACGCCATTCCCTCCCAGCACCCTCTGTGGGGGAGGCAGTGTCTACAAGGTCTCGTCCTGCCCATCAGCCACGTAAGGCATGGAAGTGAGTGTGCAGAGCGCCAGCCCGGTCCACGCCGGTGACCCTGGTGTGACTGTTAATCATTCATAGTGCCCCGCTCACCCCCAGCAGCGGCCTGATCTGGCAGATAAGTTCTCTGGCAGCTGATCATGAGATTGTACAGGGAGCGCTTTCCACCCAGTCTTGGAGACGAAAGCACATTCTTTGGTGCTCAGAGGGGCAGAAGGAACAAAAAGAGTCAAAGTTTGGGAGAATTTGGTGAGCAAGGTAGAAGAGGGTCAGAGACACGGTTTTACACACAGCAACTCCTGGGAGTCAGCAAAGTTCTTCTAGAGGCAGAGGTTTGCACACACAATTTTAAGGTCAGAAGGGGACTACTGCCACCAGTGTTCTTGGTCCGGTGGGCGGCGGCCACTGGCCTGGGTGGAAGGCAGGCAGGGCCATTTACTTCTCTGTGTCCTTGCTCCAAGCCCTGACAGCCCCTCTTCCCCCCGATTCCCCCACTTCTGCGCTGGTCTCAGAGCGCAGAGCCCTGGTTCCGGGGCAGGCTGGGTCACTGTCTGGTTCTGCCGCCACCTGGTGACCCCTTCCACGGTTCATGGACTGGCCCTGGTGGAGACCAGCAGAGAGCCCAGGGTCACAGGCAGGACGAAGTGGAAGGTGATATGAGAGAAAGGTGGGGTGCAGGGGCTGGGGGGCGCCAAGGGGAGATGAGGGTTTGGAGAGGTGGGTAGGGTCAGTGAGCAGAGGGGCAGGTGCCAGGAGAGAAGGCTCCCCGCAGGAGTGCGGCCGTGGCACGGGGGCCGTGTCGCGGTGGGTGGAAGCCGGAGCGAGCAGCTTGGGGCTGAGGCTGGAGCCTGAGAACAGAAGATCTCAGAGGCCAGGGACCCTGTGAAAGGAATGTTACGGCTTATGCTGCCTTTTAAGGACAACTCTAGTGTAATATAAACATGTTGTGGGTCATTAGATGTGCTGATTAAGAGGGTAAATCATAAAAGAAATTAAGTCTTGGACATAAAATTTAAACAGTACAGTGACATTTTCATGATAAAACTAAGGCTACCCAGATTGCTTTCCCACTGGGGAGCCTGGAAACCAGAATTCCGAAGCTCTTCTTGGGCGCTGTTAGCTCGCGGCATGCAGAGAAGTGTGCCCGCGGGCCCTGCACGGCTGAGGAAATAACATGGAAGGGGCTCTGACTCGGTTTTCAGTGAGAGGAAGAGCCTGCAGAGCCCGCGCGGCGGCATGTGCGCTACTCGAAGGTGAGACAGGACCCTTCCACTTGCAAAACACCAGACTGCCTTCGAGGAGAGCAAACCGCGGCAGGTGGGTTGGTGCCTGCCGGCAGCTCCCGCCCCCTTGCCCCACGGTCTACACCACACCCTCTCTGACCATTTCCCAGAGGCCTGAAAGCCAACCTGTCACCTTCCACGGTGATGTGGATCCAGAGCGTCAGCGTCCGGGGTTGGTCCATCCCCGGGCAGAGCAGCCTGTCCACTGCCCGATTTGGCGACAGGAGGTCATCGTGGTGAGTCTGCCCTGGAGGGACAGCCCACGGCATCGCTCACGTCTTGTGCTCCTCTGCGTCTCGAGCTTTCTACACGGAGGGAGCCGGGGCCGTCGGGTTGGGCCCTGAAGGGAGCCGTGCACGTGCTCCGCCATTATGGACTTAGCGCATCTTCAGTTTCTTTCAAACTACATCGAACCAACTCCCATTTTAGTGATTTTTAAATGTTTGTGCAAAGAGAATACACAGGTGCCATGACGGAAACCAGCACGGGGAGGTGGGAACAGTTCTGTCCGTCACTCCACCCGTGCCCAGGGAATCCTTCAATAGAGGTCGGTTGCCAGAGATGTCAAATTCTTATCTCTGAAGCCATGCATTCTTTCCAGACAAGGCGGCAACTTGTCCTTAGGTACGTTTTCCGACTCGGCAGGTCTACACCAAGTTGGCTTGAGGCGTCCTAACGCTCGCGGGCTCAGGCCGGCTTCCCGCGGCCCCGCTCTTGCATCAGGCCCTCACAGGAAACCTTTCTCCTGGAAGCAGCCGGGAGGCGTCTGGAGGCGCTTCCTACTTGTGAATAGCTCGGAAGCCCCCTGATAGGGCCGGTGTTTGATTTTCCGTGGCGTGTCCTTGAGCTCCAGCCAGCAGCTGTCGTGCAAGGCCATCTCGGTGCTCAGCGTCCAAGGCCGCGCCGACTTCATTCTGCCTATCACAGCAGGACGAGCTTCCCGCACAGGTGACGGTTCACGGTTCCCAGCCATCTGGTCTCGGGAGAAACGCTCGGTGGGCACAAGAACCTCCGTTGTGAACCTGCTTTGTTTTGTTCTGTGTTCACTTTGCAAGACCGAGCCTGGGCTCTGGGGACAGCACACGGATAAGGCATTTATAGGATCGGGTCCTCTGTAGGCAGGGACTGGGGTATGTGGATATGCAGCTGCGTGTGACAACTTAGACATCCGTCGTGGCCAGCTGTGGCCCTGGGGTGGGCACCACGTGTTGTGTGGCTCACAGTCAAGATATCACAGGAGTTGAAAGGGATTGTTGAGAGACGGGACAGGAAGCAGCGAGGGTGTGCTTTCCCTCTAGAACCTTAGTAGGAAAAAACCCTCTTTTTTGCCCGTTGCTCCATTCCTGGGCCTAGCGACCCTGACGCTTCCCCCAGGGGTGCTGGGGTCCTGCCGGCCTCTCCCCAGGTGGGTGGCCTCTGGCGAAGGAAGGTGCAGAGCGAGGAGCCCCTGGGCGTGCCCCTCCCCCTTGGCCTTACTTCCTGCAGATGCCACTCCTGAATTTTCTGCGGTTTTGTGTGGCTTCCAAACGCATTTTGAAGGAGAGCTTTTAACAAATGTTGTAGGGTGCGAAGCGGAATTCTTCCCAGAAACAGATCCCATGGCACTCGTTCACGAAGCAGTGCAGGTCAGTGGTCCGAGGGCTCAGGACACCGTAGGACGCCCACACTCACCCTTCCGCACCCAGACTTGGAGAAAGCGAGCGTTTCGGGTGTTCTTGGCCTCACCCTGGTCCGGGCTGGACTCCAGCTGTGCCCACCCGGTCCTGGTTTTCTGTGGCCTGCTCTGTGCTTGTCCTGCCGCATGGAGAGCCCACAGGCGCGACGAGCTCTAGCCGTGGCCCCTTCGCATCTGTGGCTGGGAGCAGAGTGGGGCCACCGGACCGCCTGTCTGGCGCTCTCGGGTACCTGACACGTTCCTGTCCCTGCTGGCGTCCGCTGTGCCTCCCTGGCTGCCTGTGACCTGCTTTTTTGACTTATGGTCACAGCCTCATTTTTCTGCAGCTGTTCCTCCCTCCCGGATGGATGTCCTGGAATGACCCCGTGCTGCCTGTCCCCGCCCTCTCCGCCTCAGCCCTGAGCTTCCCATGTTTCACCAGCCCCGTCCTCAGTGCAGGACCTCGGTCTGCCCTGCAGAGGCCCCTGTCTGGTCAGCGTTTCTACCTGGGCCTTCCTGGACCCCCTGGTCTGCCTTCCTGCCCCTCCCAGGAGCTGCCCGGTCTCCCGATGCCGTCCTGCGAACAGACCAGACCGTTCTTAGGCCCCGAGCTACAGGCGGTCCTCCAGAGTTAGGTCACGGTCCCCTGCATGTGCAGACAGGGCTTTGAGTCACTCGGAGCACAGCGTCCTCTCAGCGCATCAGCTTCCTGCTCCATGAGCCTTTCTGGCTGGTCCTTCCTGCATTCAGAGGACACAGAGTTCCTCCTTCAGAGCCTCCCGAGACTCCTCGCACCTGCCGGGCGTCAGTGTCGGCACCTTTGTCCTCTGCGCTGTGAGAGTCGTGGGTCCCAGGGACAGAGGGTCTGGAATAAGACCTGGGACAGAGGACATGGCCATCAGATGGCAGCTTCATGCAGTGCCCGGTGTTAGTGGGAGTATGAATGGCAGCGCCAGGAGTAACGTCCGCAGCACTGTGAGCAGCAGCAGCATTGGGAGCATCAGTAGTATCAGCAGCATCAGTAGTACCAGTAATATCATAGCATCCGCAGTATCAGTAGCGTCCGCAGATGTGTTAGTGGCTGTGGCATTCCCAGCAGAGTCAGTAACAGGAGCAGCAGTACCCACAGTAGTGCCAGCAGCATCAGCAGGGGTGTTCGTTGTGTCCGTGTTGGTGGTAGCGTCCGCCATAGCGTCGGTAGATGCGTTAACGGTGCCAGCAGCAGTGGTCGGGTGTTAGTGTCCCCAGTATCACCAGTGACTGGAGTATTAGTAGCATCAGCAGACGTGTCAGTAACAGTCGTGTTAGCAGTGTTAGTGGCAGCGCTGGCACCCTCCTAGCGCGAGCTGTCGCGGCCGCTGGTGTGTTTGTGGTGGCCGTGTGAGCACTGGTAGCGGTGATGTCAGTGGGAGCAGCGGCAGCGGCAGCGGCGATCGTTGTATTTGCTGCCGGTACACCGGTACTGGCTGTAGCACCAGGAGAAGCATCGACAGCGTCCGCGTCAGTATCCAGAGTACCGTCAGTGACACGACTGGCGGTGGTGTTCGTGGGTGTTGGTACGTGTGGCGCTAGTGGTCGCGTTACTGTGACCGTGAGTCTTACTGACACGTGTGTTCATGGTGTGGCCCCGCGGCAGCATCAGGACGCGCCAGCGGTGGTGGCATCAGTAGCAGCACCGGCAGTGGTAGCACTAGCACGAGTGTTACTAGAGGTACTGGTAGCATCGGCGGCCGCGATGCTGGCGTTACTGGCTGTATCAGCAGTGGCGCAGGCGAGGGCCAGCACTGTCTGTAGCACTGGTGGTGGCACTTGCAGCGGTTTTCATGGATGTCATTGTGGTACCAGGAGCACGGGCAGCGGCAATAGTAACGGGTGCCAGCACTGGCAGGACTGTCGTGAGACGTGTTAGCGGAGGTGACAGTGGACCAGGCGGCGTCTTCACGGTGGTGGTAGCAGCTGCACCAGCAGCCTCAGTGACAGCGGCACTGCCGGCAGCAGCCCTCCTGGCTGTATCGCCAACGTACCAGGAGCATCAGCAGTAGGATTTTCGCGGAAGGCGGCCTCCTCTGTTCCGGAGTCCCGTCACTCCAAGGCCCATGTCCTGGTCCCGCGTGTGCATTCTGTGCCCCTGCGCCCGTTGGTGCCTCTGTGTCTGGACGCGGGAGGGGACAGCGAGGCAGCGAGATGGGAGCTCTGCTGGGATGAAGCACGTGCCCGGCATCGTGTGGGCACGTGGGAGAGTGCGTCCCACTCCTCTCGGCTCAGGCGGTCCCGCTGTCACAGTTGCACACTTGCTGCCAGTCTGTGCCTCTGGCCGTAGCATTTCAGGGGAGGGAGCCCCCTGCTTTAATTTTGAAAGAATCTCCCATCAGAAGGGTGAGCTGTTTGTTCTCCCGTGTTTGGTGGGACGCTCCGAAGTGCCCCTTCCTGCCGGCGGTCTCCCGACTGGCGCTCTGGCTCACCTCGCTGGCTGGTGCTCTGCAGGGCCTGTCCCTGGGCTCTGGGGGTGACACGGGCGCAGCGTTTCTCTGCGGCGGGGACCGTGTGTCTGTCTGTCTCCTGGCCACGGTGCTTGGGCGTCCTAGCCCCAAGTGAGCGAGGGGGAGAAATAGGCCCAGTCCTAAGGCTGGGTTTTCTCCGACGTTCAGGGGATGGTCACACTCCCAGTGTCGGGCCTGCTGCACTGTGATGAGCCCCTGAAGAGCCCTGCCGGGTCCTCCTCCCTATCAGGAGGAGCACAGAGTGATACTTCTTTCTGGGTGTTGAAAATGCCCTTCTCAGAGAGGACGGCTCTGGGGCGTATTCTGTGTTCGTTTGAACCCGTCCACTGAATGGGATCAGCCCTGGCGGGCTTTGTCTGTGTCAGGAATGCGTGTTAATAACGTGTCCTGTGATTTTTTAGAACAAAACTGGTGAGAAAGATGGGCTTCCATGTCTGCCTCGTTGAGGAGCGTGATTGCGATTTTCCTGTTCTTTAAGGGGTCAGAGGCTGAGATTAGGATGTCACGCTGACTTTCCAAGAGCTTAGAGAGAAGACACATATGCCTGCCAGCCTGTCCGCGTCGACTTGGGGCTGGTGCGGATGTACGGCGGTCGGGCCGACCCGGGTCGCCCTAGCCCTCTGATGTTAGATGCAGAGCTGCGGCTTAGGGTCCCCGAATTCGAGGGATGCTGGCCTTCGTCCCGCGCGGCCTTTGCTGGTGGCAGATGTGTAAATGGGGACAATTAGGAGAGGAGCTGTAAGAGTCCTGGCAAAATTCTGCAGCCCTTTCCAGAGGTTTCTGCCGGGCAGTGAGCGCACTGTGCTGGGTTTCAGCCTGGAGCCGTGTGTGCTCCAACCCCAGGGACAGCCACGGGCTTGGGTACTGCTCTGCGGTGGCTCTCCGTTGCCCCTCCCTTTGACGAGAGGGTTCCACGCTCTCGTGAGGATGGGACAGCGCAGTCAGCACAAAGGCATCTCCAGAACTCTCGCTCTGCACCGCGGGGCAACCCGTGCCTAAGAAGGGGGACGGAGAGCTTCCCTGGGTGGGTTCAGCCCTGCAGGCTGCACTGGGGGTCCCTGAGAGGGCTCTGTCCTGTGTGGGGATGGCCACAGGTGGGAGTCGGTCCCTACACCCCGGCCTCCAGGGCCCCGACTGGAGGCTGTGAGCCTGCAACTGTCCCAGCCTCCAGGGACCCCTCTCCCAGCTCACTCCCCGGCCAGCCCCAGGCTTTGTCTGCAAACAAAGTGTGTTTCCCGGGCCGGGAAAGGTAACACCGCCCCACAACCGCCGCCCACGGCTGCCTCTGCCGCAGCCCCGCCCAGCCGGGTCCGGCTCCGTGTTCGGCATCTGTCCGGGCACAGGCGTGTGCTGTCGTCCGGGGCGCTCCCGGGTGGCGAGACATTCAGGTCTGCGCGTGTGCGCGTGTGCGTGGTTGTGTGGTTGTGTACGTACGGGCACACGTGGACGGCCCGGAGGCCAGACACCTGCTCCTGCCCCGTGCGTCCCTCCTGCTGGTTCCGAGTGCTCTTGCTTCTGTCCCTCTCCTCTGTCGCCAGCATGAGCATATGTCACTTCTGGCCAATTAGCTCTTTCTATTAAATACTAAAAAACATACATGATTGGAAAACCAGCTGCTGATATAAAATAAGAACGCGAAGAGCATTTTATTTTGTCCCATCTGTCCTCACATCCCTGACTTGATGACTTCTCTTTTCTGAACGGACTCAGTGGCTTGATTTCACTCAGTTACTTGATTTCGGGAAGAATCCCGAAATCCCCTTAACTACCCTCAGCTTCTGCCTTTCTGAGGGAGAAGAATTTCTTTCCAGCTGAAAACAATAGGTAGATAAGAAAGGTGGTTGAACCCCAACCAAGGTAGAGAGAGGGAAAGATACCGCTGAACTACATGAAGTTCATCCACACCTTTGCTCCAGGAGGTGTGACCTGCCCCCTCAGTCAGGGTCCCTGCCTTTCCCCTTCCGCATCTGTAATGGGGAGAGATGCAGAAAGACCGGCGGTGGGCAGTCCCCTGGTGTTTAAGGAAAACAGAACCGAACTGAATGACCAAAACCATGCAGCAGGGGCTTCCTGGAGGGGCTCGCCCTCCCACACTGCGACTTCGGCGGGCAGCGTGTGAGTGCTTGGACAAGAGCTTGTGGCTCAGGGAGGCCCCCCGCATCAGGAGACACAACGTGTTTGCCTTCGGGCACATTCCATCCACGAGGGAACTGTGCCCTGGTGCGCACCCTGACGGTCCGGGCCTGCTGAGCCTCTCCCGGGAGGTGGGACCCATGCCCTGTCCCAGCCTCCTGCTCCAAGACATGGGGCAGGGCCGCACTGCTCTTCCCGGGAGAGAGCTCCCAGTGGGCACCTTGTCTGGTAGGAGGTGGCCCTTGAATGAAGGCTGCTTGCTGTTGCTCTAGTAACACATTTGCCCCAGAAAGAGGACCGAGTGACGTGGGCAGGACGGGAGGGAAGGCCCAGAAGCAGGGACGCAGATGCTACCGCAGGAGCAGCTTCGGGTGCACGATGGAAGTCGGACGGTGCCGTGCTTGAACCTTACAGAAAACAGGGTGCGTTTAGGGCGAGTTTGACTCGTGTGGGCGGCGGGGGGCTGGAGACGTTTTCCAGCACATAAGGTGGGGGACACACCTTTGCTGACAGATCAGGAAGCTGCCCTAATGCAAAAATAGGATAAGGCCCTTATTTTACAAAATGTCTTTGGCTGAGAGTTAATGGAATG
This sequence comes from Mustela nigripes, assembly GCF_022355385.1. Lineage (NCBI taxonomy): Eukaryota > Metazoa > Chordata > Mammalia > Carnivora > Mustelidae > Mustela > Mustela nigripes. Next base: position 82,550,703 of record NC_081571.1, on the reverse strand, counting down.
TTCCAGAAATGAGTGGGTTTGAAGGTAGCACTTGGCTCCCGAGGGAGATCGCTGTGACTCAGCTTTATGCAATCCTAACCTCCATTCCTCGGGGCTACTGAACTTGCGGATTTTTGACGAGGCTGAGTTTCTGTCCGAGCCGTGTGTCGGCCGGTGGGCCCCTTGCTCTCAGTGCTGCCGGTGCCGGTGGCCCCTCACCCTTCGTGGCAGCTTCGGAGCGGGTCTCGGTGTTTCCTGCCTTCTGCTCTTTGCTTTCTCCTCTGGTCATTCTCAAGGGGCTAACGATGTTAATAAAATATTTTGAAATCATGTCCCAAAATGTGCTTCAAGGAGCACAGAGTACTTTTTGGAAGGTTGAAAAATGCTCAGTATTTCTCTTTCTCACGTTTGGTTTTGAAACAACAGTAATTGCAGCTGTAGAGGATGGGGTAACCCTTTCAAAAGTCTTGTCATCACACAACAATGCTGCTGCTTACAGCTGTTATCCCAAGAGAAGGGACTTGGAGAGTCTCTCACATGTTCGGGGGCTGCAGAAACCAGTGGATGGGGTCAGAGATGTTGAGGTTCCTGGCCAGAGGATGTTTTGTTTACTGAAAAAGCTTGGAGCTGTAGAATCATTTTTATGTCCAAGTAGCTAAAAAAATGGAACACATGGTTCAGGCAGGAGAAGAAGTCTCTCTTGTTCCTTGATTCAGAAGAATTGGGTCATTCTCGAAGCAACATGTCCATCTGAGGAGATAATTACATGCACCGTGCTCATGTGTGCTCTCATATGGACAGACGGAATGACAGAGCGACCTTCAGAGACATTTTACGAAGAGTAAGGAAACTGGCGTCTAGGTCTATGTTCAGTGTTACGAACGTGGGTACAAGTTCTCAGAAGGGCGATGAGGGGGAGCTTAGCCGGACCGTTGGCATGGCGTTGGGGGAGGCAACTCTCTCTTAAAGCCGACACGCCGAATCTGGTTCCGCACGCCGAGGAGGGCGCGGGGCTCTATCTACGGAGGTGCGACGTGCGAAGACCACAGCGTGTCCACAGGCGAAGCCAAAGCAAACTCATGATTTGTGAGCGAGGACTTGAAGATTCCTGCGTTTACTATATAATTCATTTTTAGCATATTTTCCCTTGTGACACAAGCACACAATTGTTTTCCCCTTCAATAGCATAATGGTGACTTTGTGATGTATTCATGAGAATTATGAAGTTTGGAATGTGACTTTTATTTTAAGATTTTGACGGAACTCCTAAAGGCATTTCACTTTTGACCTTTATCTGAAACTGTGGTTGACTAGGCTGGGTAGGGGGCGTCGTGTGTGCCCTTTTTTGCAGCTGAAAATTCAAACGTCTTGCACAGAACGGCGTGGGGTAGACACACAGCAAAACTGGAATGATTAGTTGCCTCTCGTTTGCTCACTGAGCCAATCAACATGGATCTTGTAGTTATTTTAAAGTCTTGCTTTAAAAAATAGGGAGTTGTTTATACGTGGCACATGTTACCATGTAGCATTGGATTCATCAATAAAAATGAGCTCCAAATTAAAAGGGGGGATTGCCACTAGGAACAGGAAACGCTAATAAAGGGGAGACATCCGGAAAGGGATATTAGGAAGGAAGACCCAAAGAACGCTGAGCCACGTGTGGACGCCAGACTTGCTGAAGCAGGTGCCCGTGGAGCCCTCTGGGGGACCCTGGCAGGCGGTGCTGGGCTCCGCAGAGCAGCGGGCGCGGCCGGCGAGGGCAGGCTGCCTTCTCGAGGACAGCCCGCGGAAGACAGGCAGGGGATGCAAAGGGATTTTCATTGAATATAATGCAAAGAACGTTGGTGGTTGTGGATGAAGGAATGCTTCTGAAATGGTTAGAAAGTTGAACAACAGCAAAATTAAATATATGATGTCTTGGAGGGGGCTCTCTGAAGGAGACCTCGCTATATAAGCCTGAGCAGCTGTTTTCGATGCTGGCGAGTTTTCCCTGGCAAGAGAGGATGCCCGCCTAAGAGTCTGGCACATTTTGGTGATGTGGTTTGCACACTCGAGGAACTACTGGGAAACGTGGGTGCTTTCAGGGACATGGCCACGTGGCCTCCTGCCCCGAGCTCATGCGCACAGATGAGACGGTCCGGCTCCCGCTGAAGTCTGTCAGGCTGAACACAGCTGCGGCGGGGAGGCTGGTAGAGACGAAGCTGGGTGTAAGATCGAGCAGAATGAGGTGATTCCTGACTCAGCACAGAAGGAAAACACAGTGATGTGGACTCCAGAAACGGAAACAACCATCCGACGGAGAGAAGGAGGGACGTGCGTCTTGGTGAATGAAAATTCCCTTTCTTGGTGCAGGAAGGGTCGGCTGCTTGACCTCTGCCTTAGTTCGGGCTGCTGTCACAAAACACTGCTGACCGAGGGGGGCTTATAGACAACAGAAACGTGCTTCTCACCGTCCTGAGGCTCAGGGTCCAGGGTCAAGGTGGCGGCAGATTCCATGTGTGGAGAGACCCACGGCCCGGTTCGCAGATGCCCATCGTGAGGTAGGGTGTGTGGGTCTGGTATGTAAGGGCTCTGATCCCACGCACGAGGGCTGTGCCACAGGACCTGCTCATCTCCCAAGGGCTCACGTCCTGCAACCACCATGCTGGGGAGTAGGACTTCAGCAGACAAGCTCTGGGGGACACGAACATCCAGTCTGTAGCAATGTTACTAAATAATTTATGGTTTTAAGACTTGGGAACATTTTATTGGAATGTTATCATCATCGAAGCCAGATAATGATATATTTGCGCAACACGATGACAAGAAGTCATAGAAGAATATGTGAGTTCAAAGACCTTTGCCTGGGAAGAGAGTTGAAGCTGTCCAGCAGGGATCACGGGCAGCAGCGGGGCGGGTGGGGGAGGTGAGCTTCGGCAGTCCAGGATTCACGGGAGGCATTTTACGGGGCCAGACATGCTTTCTGGTTTGAAAAAATGGGAGAAAGAGAGAAAAAAAGGATGTCTCTAAGCTCCTGAAACGTATGAGGCAAGGGACCGTGTAACCGGGATTCAGTGGGGGGTGGTAGGCGGAGCAAGACTGTCCCGGGGGTTACAGCCCCGTGCCATGCTCCGACCGCCTTCCTCCCCCGAGACACGTAGCTCACGTAAATGCCAAACGCGTGGGGAAGCAGAGGAAGTGGCCCACGGAATCGGTCAGGGTCCCCCTCGGAGACACGTGGGTTGAACATTTGCTCCGTGCAGAGCATGGATGTCCTGTGGGAGGAAAACTTCCTTGGGAACACGGGAGCCAGGGCCTCGCGCTTGCCTGTGTCCAGTGGGGGACTCGGAGGATCCATGAGCCACATGAGAGCACGCACGAGGGGGCGGTCGGCAGGGTGCTTTCTCGAAGCTTCCTTGAGGGCCTCCAGGTAGAGGACTTTCAAAGCGGTGGATCTTCTCAGAGTCCAGATCATGAAAAGGAGGATGATAAGGACAGGACGGGGGAGTGCACGGAGGATGTGCGAAGGGAATGAGGATCTCAGATGGGCGCGTCGGAATTCCGTGAGGAAGCTCCGGAGAGAGCTGAGTGGCGCGTAGTGTCGGACAGAAGCTGAGGGGAACGGGCGAGGACGTCCTCCCGGCCGGGAGCCGCCTCACGGCAAAGCACTTGCCCTTTCCGCGAACTGTGATGCATCTTCTCCACGACGCCGTCCCTTACCGCCGGCCGCCATGTTCGGAAGTGGCTCCTGGAACTTGTTTCTAAGATCTGAATTATTAGGGGAAAAATATTTGCACTTAGTTAATGTGTATCCTTCTTGGGAAGGGGCTGGCAACAAGAAAGCGAGAGGTGATCGTTTTTCTGATAGTTTTAGAAGAAAAAAAAAGGCAGAGGTAAGCATGAAGGAATTTTAAAAGCATTTCCGTCAAAGGCAGTGTTCGGATGGGTTATCATATTAATAAGGACGGGAATAATGCTTAGAGCTCAAACAAGGAGAGGATTACAAAGAGTGAGAGTGAGCGCTAACGATTTGAGGGGATGATGTGGGAACTAAGGGGAAATGAAACCACATGGATATTGAGAAATCGCAAGAAAATAAAATCGTCGGGTTAAGTGGGTGAACTTTAACTTGCTCAACAGGCGGGACTTAGGTCAGGGAAGATCCGAGAGCAGAAAGGACAAAGTCTGCTCTAGGCCAATGTGCAAAAGATGAGGTGACCGCCCCAGCGCTAGGAAGCCACCGGAAGGCCCGGGTCCGGAGAGCGCCACTCTGGGCATGGTGTGTGTGTTGCTGGGGTCCCGGCCACCAAGGCACCCAGTTGCTCTGCAGGAGGGATTCGTATATAAATTAATTTGAAATTCCTATGAAAGGTGTTCAGAAAAGACAAGTCTTCATATTAGACATTTTCCGGGAGAGACAGATTGGAGCAAGACGAATGATGCAGAAAAGGACATTTGGATCAGGGGCTGGTCCTTAAGCGATAGTTTTGTTATGTGATGTTTCAGAGAAACGGCTAATTGGTCAAAAATGCAATGTGTTACCAGGATCGGTAATACAGGGCCATCGGAATGTAACTGCCTTAGCATGTGCTCGGTCGCCCTGGGATACGGCTTGGGAGGAACATCCTATGAATGTGTTTGGACTCATTGGGGCGCAGGTTTCAACCACTGAAGCTCGACCACGCCCTGGAAGTGGCGCGCCGATCTGGAGGTCGCTCGTGCAGCCGGCTCCGGCGCGGGCGCTCTCCCAGCAGACGGAGCTGGTGGTCCTGCTTTTCAAGGTCTGGAGAAGAGTTAGACTTCTGGGATCTTGAGTTTAAAACACTCATTCTAAAAATTCTCGAATATGGTTGAGGCCAAACAAGACGCCTGTAGGCTGATTCCAGCCCACGGGCCACCACTTTGCCATCTCGGCCTCACACTGAAAGCTCTGGTGTCTTCAGATCAGTGTTTCCTGCGGGGTTGTATTGATTACACTGTATTGATGAGAACTGGCGGTAGGAGAACTAGATCTCTTGGGCTAGTTCTGTTCTGTTTGGTTGGCGTGGAAGACTGCCCCGGTGACCTGGTATTTTTGACCTTTTTTCCTCATTTAAGTAGCACCCAATATGTGCATATTAGTTAAATTTGAGAAAGTAGCTAGTTATTTTTTTTTAAAGATTTTATTTATTTATTTGACAGAGAAATCACAAGCAGGCAGAGAGAGAAGGGAGAAGCAGACTCCTTGCCAAGCAGAGAGCCCGATGTGGGACTCGATCCCAGGACGCTGGGATCATGACCTGAGCTGAAGGCAGCGGCCCAACCCACTGAGCCACCCAGGCGCCCAAAAGTAGCTAGTTATTAATATATAAGGAGGGATAGATCATATGTAACGTAACCAATATATGAAGAAATTACTGAATATGATGTTCAGGGTTATCTTGTGCTAAACATTGTGCAAAAACTGTGAGTCCTCCCAAACAACGGGGATAAAATCTCTCAGTGTGTGGAGGCCCCGGGCAGGACAAGGCAGACTGGGCTCGAAGGCGGGATGTGCTCTCTGGGGCCCCACGGGAGGCTGGGTAACATCTGTAGGAATTTATTGAATTAGTGAATTGAGTTACTGAAGAAAATGACAACATATTTGGGGCAGCAATGAAGGAGTCATGCAGATGTTTCACTCTGCTCTGCCAGACTGTTCTGCACGTTGGGGTCGTACGCATGTGTGTGCTGGTCTGTGGCTCTGGAATAAGAATGACAAATGGGAAGGGTACAACATAGGAAGCAGTTCATCCCCAAATAAAAAGGTTTCGCATCTACCCGAAGATGCTCTAGAGTTAAAAATTGCTTAAAAATAATCTTGAATAATTTGGATTCATGTTCCGCGTGTGCACACACATATGCACGTCCACGAATGTCTTTACACCGACCTTGACCAGGTGTGTACGTCTATGCTCTGAAGGGTTCAGTGTTTCCTATTTTCTCAGTGTTAGTCATGGTTCTCCAGAGACGCAGCCCACAGGAGACGGAGAGAGATGCATGGGAAGTGGAGATCTCGGTCAGGGCTCCAGAGCCCGGGAACCCTACAATCTAGCATGGGCCAGCCGGCCGGCCAGGAAAGCTTTCCTGGTGTTAAGTTCAACCGGAGTGGAGGCCTGGGATCCGGGGGGTCGATGGTGTGAGTCCAGGTCTGAGTCTGAAGAGAGCAAGAACCGGCTTTAGGATCCTGGAGGCACCGCCGGTGTGTGGAGTGTCTCCACAGTTTCCCACGTGGATCCGTGTCTCCTCTCGGCTCGGCAGGTTAGATGATCGTGCCCCCAGAGTGTGGAGGAAACGGGAGTCGGGGGCTGTGGGGCCTGCTGCAAGCCACACAACACGGAGGGAGTGCCCCTGGATTGAGCTCTGGGTCTGCCTCGCCGTCACTCGCAGTGAACGCTGTGCTCTTCGGAGCAGAGCGCCCGACAGCTGGTGGGGGAAAAAGGCTCCCGGAAAGAAATTATTTAGAGAGACAGAATGTGTGCGTGTGCAAGCGGGAGTAGGGGAAGTGGGAGAGAGAGAGACAGAGAATCCCAAGCAGACACCGTGCTGAGCGCGGAACCCGACGTGGGGCTCCATCACATGACCCTGAGATCACAACCTGAGTGATATCGAGAGTCAGGCACCTAACTGACTGAGCTGCCCGGTCGCCCAGGGGAAAATGGCTTTTTGGGGAGTCCAATTCATATGTCTGACACATCCCTTACAGCCTACCCTACAGATTTCAGTGGGTAAACCTATCCATGTTAGAGAAGAAAGGTGTAGACATCTCTCCCATTGAGTCCATGCCTCATTGTAGCGCGTAGCCGATGACATTGTCACTTATTGCATTTATTACACTGTTGTCTCCCCATTAGTGATTATTTTCATGGAGAGTAGAGCCTTCGTATTCACCTCTGTTTATCCTTAGCACTTAGGATAATATTTTGCTTAATATTATTGAACAAGTAAGCAAATGTGGAATTAAAACAGTTGTGACAGCAAATGTTTAAGTAAAAAGTAGTTTTTAATTTGGCGTGACCCAAATCTTATTGGTCTTTTTGCCTTCCAATATACTAATTTCTAAGTTTGTTGGAAAATTAAAGGGAATGGAGTGATTTATTGATTATACCGCAGTGTAAGTACCTTCAGAGCATCCAGACTTGAGCCTATGATTTTCTGTCCCTCCGAAGCTCATTGGAAACAATCACACCTGGGCATGGTGACAGATGTTGGGGTCCATTTGAAGGATCGTTCTGACCTCACAACCAGAAGGTGTGGTTTGACAAACGCAGGTCCACTTTAAATACCTTATTATGTCTGTGGTTTTAGAAAAAGAAAGAGGAAGAAAAATGATGGTTCTTTAGCTTTTCCTTTATTATTCAGGTGTGTCCAATAGTTTAAAACCATGCCCCCCAGTGAAGCATTTAGGTCCAGGATCTGACTTTATAAAGCAAATGTGGGTTTGGTTTATAGACTTTGCCTCAAAGAACATTACTGTTTGAAGCTTTCAGAGTTCATGATTTTGTCTTTAAAACGAGGCATTGAGGTGAGGGAGGAGGGGGGGTTTTAGAACACGTTTTGCTTGCTGACTCCTTAATTATTCAACAGGGGCTCCTGTTTAGGGAGCCCCCACCAGAGATTTCAGGGAGGTGGAAAAGCTTGTGACCTGCCAAGTGCTGTGGACAGGGCTGGAAGACGCCCCGCAGTCAGGGAAGCGTTTTTAGATGCGTGTGTGTCATGTCACTGACCATCAGGACAAACCTGTAACAGACCTTAAGGTCCTTCTAAGTATACGGCCTCTGATGGCTGGGACCTCATCAACTTCTCCATTCCATACTGAGAACCATGGTTGACAATGATAGGGGTTAAGGAGACATTTGTTAAGTTCGTAAATAAGTGAGTGATTAACCCAGGCTGTAGTGCCAAAAAGACCTCAAAGGTGGTCTAGATCTCAGAACGCTTGTTCTGGGACAAGTTCAGACAGCCATTTACTGCTTATAATACACTTATTTAAGATTTTGAAAATTTTAACTATGCTTACTTAAAATTTTGCCAGTACACACATGCATACACACACACACACACACACACACACACACACACACACACACACTTCTTTCCTTGAAGGAAGGAGAAAAGAGACGTTTCAGTTTGCTTTGGGTTCCCTTTAATGCCTTGTCAGCCCAGAGCAATGGCTGTGGGGTCCAGTACGCCCTCACTGTTCCCATGGGCTGTGTTCTTGGTGGGAGACTTGGGGTAGGGGATTCTGACCTCAGCCATGTCATGTTTGTATAGCAAAGGCCACATTATAATGTGGTTTCCCTTTTCATTGTTCAGGGTAAGGGTAAAGTCAACTTCCCCATGTCTCAATGTTAACATTCGTCTTTGCGTTGGCAAGAGTGGGGGCGCGGGTGGGTGGCTGTTCGTGTTAGGGACGGGTCTTTCTGGCCCCTTCCTCTGTCCGCCGCTGCAGTTTCGCACAGTTGAATGTCAGTGTGCATGATGCGGAGCTGTGGCGTGCTTGAGAGGGAGCTTGCTGTGGAGGTGGGAGTGAGGACCCAGGGACACGCAGACGTGCAGTGCTCATGCCATGGCTGATGGGAGCAACCACATGGGTCCTCAGTGTTTGGGGACTGCTCTGCAGGGTGAGGCATTTCTTTTAAGTGTGTAATTGGCTTTCTGAGTTTGGAGAGGGATTTTGGTTCAGAAATTTGAAGTTCAGTACGTAATTGTGAAATGCCTTCTCAGAAGAGGCGCAGTTGGCATTTGTGTTCCTTCTGGGTTGGACAGAGGAGGTATGACTCAGGATCACGTGTCTTCCCTGCTCTGGCCCTGAAGTAGCCTTCCTCCCTGAGAGTTCTGGTTGCTTCTCCTGAAGAATGGTGTTTAGGAACCAAGATGTGGGAGGTGGGTGTGCTCACGGCTGCTGTGTTGCCTTGACTTCTAGACTCCCAGTGGTGTGGTTGCTGGTTGCTATTAGAAAAAGGACATCTATGATAAGGGCAGAGTTTTGGCCAATGTCACCTGCCATGTCCTGTGTGTGGCTCCAGAGAAGCCTGTGTGTGGCTCCAGAGAAGCCCCCATGGAGTGGTGGAAGTCCTGGGCGTGGACATCAGAGTAAGCCCGCCTCACCTCTTCTCCATGCTGAGCCTCAGGGGCCTTGCAATGACCAGTCCATGTCATAAGGGGACGCTAGAGGAGATGGCACAGCTGTCCCCATTTTGTGCGTGGGAAACAGACCCATGTAGCTGATGCTTCCACCATTGTTTGGCCGGTGTTGGTCTTATCTTCTTACTCCTTATTTTTCTTCCCCTTTCTTTCTCATAATCTGATATGGAAGTTTTAAGAGAAAAATTGTATCATTATTAAAAATATTTTAAAAGGGCAAATACTTATTATACTCCTAGTGAGTATGCTGGGATGGCCACAGAGCTGTTTCTGGAAGGTTAATCTTTCCCCTGCATCTTTAACTTTGCCATCTCTGTAAAGAGGAGGGACTGGTTTCTGCTCCTGGATGATGGCATTCGCCTTTGCAGCAGGGGGGACGTGGGCCTCGCCATCTAGGGGAACGGCCGTGCCATCTGGCCCATCCAGGTGGAGAATGTCACGCCCGAGGCAGTAGACAGCGGGGTTTGGGGGAGGAATGGATTGTCCCCTAGCAGCTCTGGTTTCATTTTGGCGTCTCCCAGAATTGGGTCACACGCATTCCAGCTGTCGGAGCACTTCTGTGTTTCTGGCTTCATCATGCCCGTTCCCTGCTAGTGTGTGAGGCATTTCACCACACACGTGAGGTGTCAGGACCCTTCACCCAGGTGAGCAACCTCAGGTGGTTCTTTCTTTCTTTTGGTTTTGGACCCTGAAATAAGATCCTTCTGGTGCGATCACTTGAGATACTCCAGGGCCCCTCATGGCTGGTGTTATCTGGTCAAGCTGCCGGGGACCTGCCAGGACCTGCAGTAACTGGGGCCCACGCTGCGGGGCCGGGGCTACTGTGTGCATGCCTGTCCCTGCGTCGGGTCCCCTGAGTGCGGGAGCTGTGGCCAGCCCTTGCAAATTCCGCTTGGACAGACCATGTGGTGTGTCCCGCGAGCTCCGGAAGCTAGCTCTCCTTGTGGGATTTCATAGTTGTTTCTGACGCTTGTTGTCACAAGTATAGAGACTCAGGGTAAAATAAGGTAACGAACTGCTTCTTCGTAATTCTGAATGCCCTTCACTTTCCAGATTCTGTAGTTTGTGACGCGTGAGCTGTAGGCTCAGCTTATTAGCATTAGTCAAGGACTTTATGACCATTTCCCCCTCCGTGGTAAGAACCATATTATAGGTGCCCCTGTTTTATAAAGGTTTTCAGTTTGATTATTCCACTGTTTCCTATATTATTAAGTTATATCATAAGTAAGTTAATTTTTTTTTAAAGCATATTCTGTGAGCACTGGAGGATAGAAACGCCGTATCTTTCTGACATCAGGAGATGAGTTTTTTCCTGGAAATGGGACCAATTTGCTACAGCTTTCCTTAAAATGCTACAATTATTTTAAACTTCCAGCCCCTGATGTATTTACTCAAATAGGCTCTCAGTCGGGCACATGGTCTATGACCGAAACTTCTCCGAAGGCCTTAGGGGCCTGCTCTCTGCTCCAGCAGGGGGGTCTGTGACCGCTAGGGCCGCAGGGCGGAGTGTGGGGTGTCTCCTTCTGCCCCCCGACCCCAGCCGCCGATTGCCTTGGGCGGGGCCACCTTGCCACCCCTCACTACCCGCATGTACCCCGACCCTGACCAGCCAGGAAGGGGCTCAGGGGGTGTGAGTGGACAAGGGCCTGGACGCTGGCAGTGTGGACAGCAGGAGAGCTGCTGCACCCGCGGGGACCTCAAGTCCTTTCCCTCGGGGCGCTTTGTGTCATTTGTGCCTTTGTCAGCAGCTGCCGCCCTGGGCGGGAGGTCTGCTTTGTGGCTGACCTGCTGCTGCTCAAAGGCTTGCTTTCCATTTGCCCCGGTGCTCTTGGCCCCGCGGAATGCAGCGCTGCGGCCTCACACCGTTTTCGCACTCTGGTGTCCTTTCCTGTGTTTTAACATCTCTCTACCCTACCCGAAAAGATCTTTCTATTTAAAACCATAAATGTCTAGAAAAGTCGCAAGAATTACGAAATGAACCCCTGACTACTTTCCAGCGAGAGACATCCATTGTTTGCATTTTGCTACCTGTGTTTTCCTCTCTCCATGTTACTCTCAGTACTTTTGGTCGGGTCAGCCGGTGCATTGTAGCCTGTCATCCCCGGCTCGAGCATGTCAGCCTTCCAGCTGAGAACGAGGATACTTTTTCACGAAGCGCACTGTGTTTATGAACCGGAGAAGACACATAGTTGCAGTGCTCTGTTCAGTACACAGTCCATGTTTGGTGTCGGCCGCTACTCAGCGCTATCCTTCACCGTGTGTGTCCTGGCACCAGCGTCCAGTGTGGGGTCACCTGCACGTGGCTGCTGTGCCAGCCGGTCTTGCTTGAGGCCGCCTTTCTTCTGCAGGATGAGATTTAATGCTTTCGTGTCCGCATCTGACTCCGGGGCCCCCTTTCCTCGGCGCAACCTCAAGGCTGGCATGCCCGGTCCTGGGGTTGGAGTCCTCATCTCCCTTCTCATGCAACGAGATCCAAGGTGACAGTGATGGACACGCTCCAACAGCTGGTGGTGACATGCCCCGTGCACAGCACAGGGGAGCTTGACCGCATGCCCCCATGTCCTTGGGCGTTGCCCGAAGCTTGATGCCGGGTGCGCGCGGCTGTGTGTCAGCTCATTTCCAGACGCTGCTGAGGGAAGAGCTGAGTTGGGGAATTGCTTTCAGCTCTTTATCGCAGTGGCGATCTTTTGCTGTGTAGGATTTCCCCGGTGCAGGTCGGTGCATGACTTCATCCTGTAGGGTATGCAGCAGCCCCTGCTCTGCTGTGGCCCGCTCCCAGCCTCGCTGTGAGCACACTGGGCACCGACACGGCCCCGTCTGCCCCCTTGTGCGGTGGGCACCGTGACTCCCAGCAGCCTCGCGGGCGGACGGGTGAGCGGGGAGCACCCCACATGTAATCCTAACAGGCGTGCCGGGCTCCGGGTTCATCCACAGGACTTCCTGGGGGTCAGGCTTCCGTCTAAATCTACCCCGATGGGGAAGCTTCACCCAGCGGAAATGGAATTAAAATGACGAGTTCAGTTGGCTTCTGCAGGCACCCCCACCCAAGATCGCTTGCGTGACGTAGCATGGCAGGAATGCGCACAGGAATTCAGCAAATAGAGCTTTTTGTTCACCATCGTTCTCATCGATGTGCAAGGAGGCAGCCACTGTGCAGGGAGGAGCGGCAGCTCCTGTTGCTGTGACAGCCTGGGTCTCCTCTGTTAGAGGAGGGCTGTGCTGGCCTCCCGCAGCAGAGTCTCTTGGCCTCTCTGGCCTGGGTATGTGGTGCGCACGAGCCGGGCACGGGGATCTTTTTCCAGCAAGAGCAGGGATGTCAGTCCTTCTGAGTCGATGGTATCAGCTATAACTGTGAGTGGTTCTCCGTGGGGATGTCCCAGTGTCCCCACCCATGTTTGGGACTGGGGCTGCGCTCATCAGTCCCTCCATTTGGAGCTGCGTTCATGCTCTGAGGTCCTTCCGAAGTGTTCCCTGGCCCTCGCTGGCTGGGTTCGTGTCCTCGGGGACGTGCAGAGAATTCCACCGTCTGCGCCTGGGAAGTCAGTCCAGCCTGTGTCTCTGCTCCCCCCTCATCCCGCACCTTTCCGTGGTTTGCCACCTTTCCCACCTCATCCGGACTTTCATCTCACTGAACAGAGACGGGGTCGGGCTCCCTCGCTCCCAGATTCTTCAGGCTGCCCATGAGGACCGGGAAGGAAGAGCAGGGCTCGCCAGCCCCGAGGTGGATGTTGGTGACCCCGTGATGCAGTCGGGCGGCTGCCTCACTGGTCATTCAGCGACAGAGAAGGAGGGAAGGAAAGGCTGGTAAAACACAGTGGGGGGAGGAGAGGGGACAGTAAAAGGGTCTTCCAGAGCTCGGGGGCCTTATTCCCTGCGGCCTTTTCCACGCGCAGCCCTAGGGGACGGCGGCTCACGCAGCGCCCTGGCCAAGTGCTGTGTCAAAACAGTTTCCTTCTAAAAATGAATTAACTCTTGGATTTAAGGACTTAATTTAGGAAGTTTTCCGTCTTCCGATTTATTCAGAAAGGCGAGGAACCAGTGCCTCCCTTAGATTACATCCCCAGAACCGATGAGTTCTGTCTCCTCCAGGCGCGTGTGCTGGGACGCGGGCTGTGGCTTGAGGTGCGCTGAGCAGGGAGCGTAGCTACACGGTCAGCCTCGGCAGAGACCCGCGCAGCGCGGGCGCTTGGCCCAGGTACCTCCAGGGGACGGAATCCGGGCTCCTCCCCGGAACGGCAAACGTGTCACTGAAAACAAACATTTGTGGTTCACAACTCCTTCGTGGTCTTCTGTGCTCCTCCAGGACCCGAGTCGGTGGGTCTTCAGGCTCAGAAATGAATTCACCCAGACTCATGAGAAGTGTGGCTTCAAGGCCAGCTGGGCGCTCATGTGGAATTCCTGGCGGGGGAGCGGGTGCGGGCCACCTTCGCGAACATTCTGCTGGGAAAGTCTCTTAGAGAGCAGACTGGGAATACAGCTGCAGGACGGACATTGCTGCCAAGCGGCATTTAGGAGGAGGTGTTCCGAACTTTGTCTTTTGATACAACTTTTACAGCTGTCTTGGCTCTGAAAAAAGTTCTGCCCTACTTTCTCTCTCTCTCTCTCTCTCTTTTTTTAAACAATAGTAAACATTTAACTGTTTCATTTTGGATTTTCCGAGATTTATAATTAGGAACTTATTTTTACTTTGTCGTAACATAGATAGCCTAAACTTGTATTTCTATACAACTTACAGAATAACCTAGTAAGTGTTTGCAAGAAAGGATCTGCAAAATGATACAGCACTTCGACTGTTAAGTTTACATTTTCACTAAATAGGCCGTCCATGAGGCTTCTCATACCCCACACAAGAGACCAAAGTTCTCATTCATTTCATTTATTTAAAGAATAACTTTAATCCCACTGTGATGATTGTGAGACTATTTCAGACTTGCTCATTTGAATGCAGGATCGTGAGTGGGTTTGGAAGGGGTGACGTGCTTGAGCTTCTGTTGGTAATGCTGTGCGGGGTGTCCGCTGGTGGCCGGGTGGTTTTCCAGCAGTGACTGATGGCTCAGTGCCCCCCGTTCTCTCAGCTGAACCTAAATTCCGGATTTGGATGTGCCGGGGTGGGGGTGTGAGGTCGCGCTGGAGGTCAGAGCTCACCGGGTTCATGGGAGCCTCTGTCTTTGGCCCAGAGGGGTTTGCTCTCTGGTTAAGGGCACAGGAGGACGCAGCATGTTCTTGGCCTCCATCGAATGCATGGACGTGTTCTGGAAGGTTTGCTGGGTGTATGGGGTTCCGCCAGCTACTGTGACCTGGTGGAGAGAAGTTTGACTCGTTTGACTAAAGGTCAGATTCACAGCTTTGAATGCAGACTCTGGCCTGATGCCTTCCATGCCAAGAGTGCCTGGACACTCATGAGGTCCCTGGGGCCGGCGACTGGGGTGTGCTTGACATGAAATATTGACTTTATATCCCAGTCCTTCACAGGGAAGGTATCAGGAGGGAGACAGAGTCGTTGGGGGAAGTCATTAGGACTGAGCGGAAAGTTTAGAAGGGCAGTTGATTAGGACAGCTGGAAATACAGACCCTTAGCCTGGAAATTCCGGGTAGGTGATATTAATTAGCGCAGCTGAATCAGGAGGCGTGTGTTTCCCCTGCAAATGTGTTGTTTATACTCTCCTCCCCATTGTGTGAACTCCAGACCCTGGGCTCGGGCGCCCGGTATTTCCTGTGCCTGGCACGTAGTGGGACGGGGCCACGTGGCCTCTCGGAGGCATCTGCGCAGTCTTGTCCAAACGTGGGCTGCGATTCGGAGAGGAGGAAGGTTTTAAGGCCCATATTAAGTTATAACGCATAGGAAACAAGCGGTTTTCAGAAGCGTTCTGATTTACCGCACATACGATCGTTTGCCGGTGGACAGTGTACTGGCCAGTACCTGGCTGGGGGCGGGGCCGGGGCGGGGCCAGCGTGTTTCCAGGCCTGCCTCCCCCCTGTCCATCAGGATGGGGGGGCGATGCCATGGATTTAGGTTCTAGCTCCGAGCTCAGTGCCTC
Source organism: Mustela nigripes (assembly GCF_022355385.1). Taxonomy (NCBI): domain Eukaryota; kingdom Metazoa; phylum Chordata; class Mammalia; order Carnivora; family Mustelidae; genus Mustela; species Mustela nigripes. The sequence goes on along the minus strand of NC_081571.1, from coordinate 82,535,542 downwards.
TGGCGGGGCCCCACTGGGCTCTGTCCACCTGCAAACAGAGCCCCCCTCGGGGTCTGGGGACATTGGCTGAGAATCTGACAGTCTGTTTCCAGACCTCCGGCAGCACACAGTAGGTGCGCAGTGCACATCGGCCCCGCCCCCGTCCTTCCTGCCACAGGTGCCGCGGAAGCGCACTTAGGGAGGGCAGGAGAGGGAGAGCCCCGCAAACCCACCATCTGGGGGTCCCGAGGTGGGGCATGTCCCTGCTGTTCTTGGTCAGTCATTTCAGGCTCTGGGGAAGCCCGCTCAGAGCTATGGTTCCTGCCTCGCCTGGCCGGGACTGGGCTCCAGCGGGGGAATCAGGGGCCAACGGCAGGCTGCTGGGGGGATGGCAGGGCCTGGATGCCACCGCGCCCGTGTCCCTCACACCAGCCGCTGGTGGCAGATCCCTGAGGAAGTGGGGACGTGGTTTCCAGCCAGGTGCCTGGGTCCCCGCGCCTGGGGCCGGTGCTGGATGCGTGAGAATTCCTCGAGCGGGTCCCCTGTGGGCACATTTTGTGGGGCGCGATGGACTCCAGCTCCTTCCAGACGTAGTCAAGTCTGCATTTGTGTCTTCCTTCTAGGCTTGTGGAAATTGGGCTTTAAGTACATTTGGGGGAATTTGAGGAGACACCTGATTTCAGGGCTCGGGAGTTCTTGGGCTGCTGCAAATTAAGGAAGAAGTTCTGGGGCTTCTGTCCCTCAACCCAAGAAATGAGTAGACCTTCTGAGGAATGTAGCTCGAAAGAAGCACAACAGCAGCCCCCAAATCTGGTACGTGGAAAGAGAGCAGACATCAGCATCGTCTTCCAGAGAATCCAAAATTAGCCACAAGAGTGAAGAGCTTGGCTGTGGATTTCCAGTGGAGGCAGTGGGTTCTGTGGGAGAACACGAGGGCTGTGGTACCCCGTGAGGCAGGGGTGCTTGTGCTGGGTCCCTCGTTGTTCCGGGACAGTGGGGTAGTTTTCCCATTTTTTTTTTTTTGAATTGGGACAAAACATGCATAAGCAGAATTTACCATCTTAAGCAGGTTCAGTGTCTGGTTCCGTGGCTCTGAGTCCATTGCGAGTGCTGTGCGGCTGACGTCACCTTCCGTCTCCAGAACTTTCCCATCTTCTCGCACTGGGGTTTGGTACCCACTAAGTAGAACCCAGTGAACGCCCTCTCAGTCTGAGGGGAGGCCCACAGACTGCGCTTGTCTCCTGGGCGTCTGGGAAGGAGGGTGTTGTCTTCAGTTCTCAGTGCTGAGACTTGGTTGTCGTTAAGTGTTAACACTGAGGATGTGGGAGGCGGGTAGTCCCCGGCCTGCCCTCTGTGACACTGGGCGCAGGTGGCTTGCAGAGAGTGGCTCCTGGCTCTCAGTTTGGGCTGCGTGGGGAGGTGACGGCAGCATGAGCAACGGGACGCAGCTGCATCTTCCACACGCAGAGAAGAAGCTGTTGCTCGGACGTGTGGGGTTTTAGTCTGTGGCCCCTCCTGGGCCTTGTGCTGTGGCTGACCCCTGGTTTCCGTGGCCTCGAGATGAGCAGAGCTAGATTAGAATGACGGACATGTGTTGATTTCAAACGATAATGTTTGACCACATTCTAAACACATCTTTGAAAATAAACTCTTGCTTTCACCTTTTTTATGAACCCAAAAGTATGAAAACCATTCACTGGTGACTGGACAGCGCCTTTTCCTGCTGATGGGAGCTGCACACGGTTTTAAGGGGGAAAGCTTGTGTTCTGCCAGCTCCCCGTCTAGTTGACAGAGTAAAACAAAAGAGGAGAGATGACGGTTTGGTTCCTTCAGCTCCTTGGGCAAGATTTCCCATGACATGTTTTTCTCGACCTAAATTTGTAGACAAGCCTTTTTAAAAAGAAAAACATCATCCCGGACGAAACACTTTCAAACCGTTTGTTTGAGATTTGCACAGTCTAGAATAAACATGTCACGTCCGACTGGAGGATGAGTCACGCAGTGGGCCACTGACGGGGCCTCCCGGGGGTGTGGGTCAGCGAGGGAGAAGCTGTATAAAACAGGGAAGGCCGGGCGTGGCGGGGGGCGGAAATGTTGGTGTGTTCAAAGAAAAACAAGGTCTGGAGAGTATTGCCTTAAAAAGGTAAGACATACAAACTGACAGGACGGAAAAACCCAATTGTGTGTGACTTCGGAGGTTGGGTAAGCTGTACCCGTGAGGGACAGACCATGGAGGCCACCATGGCCTCCGCACAGAGTCGGGCGGGCTGCCAGGGCCTTCGGGCAGGTGACGGTCCAACTCTCCGGCTTGCCCCATGTTGGGATCCAGTATTCTGGCCGGTCGATGAAGGCTGTGTATGTCTTCCGTGTATTTTCCATTTTTAATGCTATGAAATGCAGTGAGACACAACTACCTGGAACTAACCTGAACATCATTTCATCTTCACTTTTTTTGAAGATCCTTAATAATTTAAGGATTTACAAAATACGTAATTTGGAAAGTCCCTGTGTATCAGGTTTCTTTGTATGGTAAGATTAGCAAAAGCTTTAGTTAAACTGATAATTGAAATTGGCAGCTTAAGCTAGTGTCACTTATTAGTTTCTTTATTAACTTATCGTTGAGATCACGTGGTAATCCCAGACCGTGTTTTTAGCGGACAGAAGGCACATGCTTGGAGCACATAGACTGAAATAAAAAATTCAAGGCGTATGTTACTTTCTAGGTTAAACTATTGGATTTTGGGTGTTTCATTTGGTGGACACGAATAAAAGGGTCTTAAGCTGTAACTGACCCACTGTTGAGACCACCGGTCTTCTCTCTCACGTGCCAAAAGGCTGGTGTATGAGGTGGTTGAAGACATGTGCAGACGGTGAGACAAACCATAAGTGACTCTTAATCTCACAAAACAAACTGAGGGTTGCTGGGGGGAGGGGGTTGGGAGAAGGGGGTGGGATTATGGACATTGGGGAGGGTGTGTGCTTTGGTGAGTGTTGTGAAGTGTGTAAACCTGGTGATTCACAGACCTATACCCCTGGGGATAAAAATATATGTTTATAAAAAATAAAAAATTAAAAAAAAAAACTCATATTGCTATCTCCACACGTCTCCTTAAGCTCTGTTGTATTGTTTGCAAAGGAACCGTTGGGGGGAAGTAAGTATTGAACGATTGTCAATGAGAAAACCCAGCCACGAGGGCTGTCGGTGTGTCTTCCCAACGGAAGGATCAGGGAAACAGAATGAGTTACAGTTTCTATATTGTATGTGTTTCATTTTTATAATAAAGTATGGATGGCTGAAGTCAGCTTCATATTTTTCTAAATGCCCAAGGACAAGATAAGGCTTTCTGAAGTCGCCCCGTTTTGTCGGTGGTCCGTGGGCGCGCGGTTGCAGCGGAAGCAGGCAAAACCCCGCTGACTCGTTCCGGTCTGGAAGGAGGACTCTGCGGAGGGACTGAGTGGGAGGTGTGGTTTGGAGATGATGCCTGTCCACAAGGCAAACACGTACAGCTGACCTCAGAACCACTCACAGGCCTCTGAGGTGTCGCTGGGCATCGGCTCACGGCCGCAGAGTAAATACAGGAGCTTGTCTTTGAGGAGCCACGGCCCTGACCACTGGCATTTCAGCTTCCCCCTGTGGTTTGCCTGTTTCCCTCCTTTCTCGGGAACGGCTGTGCTGGTGTGTTTGCTGGGGCGTTGAGCGCGCCGCTCCGGCTGGCAAAGCAGCAGTTTGGGTCTCCCATCCGTGATGTTCCCTGGAAGCCCGAGGGACTTGCTGAAGGTTTTAGCAGAGACGCCACAGAAATGTGCATGTGACCCGGAAGGATGTCCCCTAGAAATCCTGCAGGCAGACCTGGGACCGTCCATCGGGGACAGGAAGTGCGGGCTCCATTCATCCAAGGGTCCATGACACGAGCTCTCTGTTTGCAGGTCGTCTGCGTTTTTCAGACCCGGTTGCAAAGATGCAAACCCAGGAATGGCCTCCTGAGGGGCTGGTGTTTCCTCTGCAGCATTTGCCCATCTGTCCTTGCTAGAGGGTCTGCTTTCGCACGGTGGCTTTGCCCATGAGCCCGGCATGTGAGTCCAAGTGTGGTCCTGAGGATGGACAGCTGAGCCTTGTCTGGCTGGGATGAGTCCCAACAGGCCTCTGGTTCTACATGTGCCCGGCACCTGGCAGGAGAGGTGAACAGCTAACAGGGTATTCGAGTCTCCCTATGAAACGGGAGCAGCGGTTAATGAGCTGCTGTCACACGCACCTGTTTGCTGCGTGCCATGTGGTCAGAGTCTCCCCCACAGGAAACAGTCTCTGCCACTGTCCCTGCTGCGGACGACACCGTGTGGCTTCCCCATCGCGGCGCAGTGCCCGGCTGTGTCCGAGTCATGTGCAAACCCTTCCCCAGGCGGCCGAGAGCCGTGGTCCCCGCCGTGCCGACGTGTGCTGCTGGGGTCCAGTTCTCTGCGGTTTCTCAGGGTCCCTCCACCTCTGTACGTGCTTCATGCCACTCCCTCCCGGAAGGCCCACTGGTGTCCCCCGCCCCAGCCTCTGCCGTGGGCCGGCCACCTCGGTGACGCGTGTGCCCCGTCCGGCCACCCCGAGCTCGCGCCTTCCTCCTCCCCCCTTCGCTGCACCAGCCCAGCCCCCACATCTGCCCTGTCTTCTGTTCTCCCAGGACGAGCACCCCCCGCACTCCTGAGTTATTTAGTTCTGTAGGTTTTCCTCCTTCTAGCCTGGAATAGACTTGTAGGAAGGAGCCGTGCCCTCTGCACCGTTCGTGTGTCACCCGGGCCTGTGTGTGAGCATCACGCAAGCCTCCAGTCACATCAACACCTCTAGGTGGACGTCATGGGCCGCTGGCCGAGACGGAGTTGGGGGACAGGCTGCTGGGTCTGTAAGCCTCTTGCTAAGGGCTTACGTGCCTTCTTGCACCCGTGAAAAGGAATATGATTAGGAGTTGAGGTTTGATAAGAAGGTATGAGATATACAGTGTGGCAGAGAATCGAAATCCTCACGTGGAATTAGTCTAAGTGACAGAACCACGAACCAAGAAAATGACATCTGTGACCATCACCCGTCGTAGAGGAAGACACACTCTTCCCGCCCACTGCCTCCCCTTCCGTCCACGCTTCCTGCCCTCCCCGCCCCGCCTCTCCTTCCCTCCCTCCCGCTCCCAGTGCGCAGAAGGGACCACTGCCCTTGCCATCAGGCTCACTGGAGAACTTGCACTTCCCTCCACACCGAGTGGGGGGGCAGCTCCTGTGCCTGAACCCTGACCTCAGTTCCTGACCCCCTTCTCCCCTGTCCTGTCCCCCCCCCCCACCCCCCCCCCCCCGCCCTCTTCTCTGAGCGTCCTCAGTCCCCAACAGCCCCCACACTAACCTCACTGGCCAGCAGAGAGGACGTTTGTCCCCCTCAGCTGAGGACTCTGAGATGCCCCCAGTGGCCTTTCGGAGAGCGAAGCCGAGATCCCCCTGCGCGGCGTCCTGGGCTCACCCGGCTGGCATCCACCCCGCCCGTCCAGCACCCCTGCCTCCGAGTGCCGTACTCTACTTGAGGCCGCCTCGGTACCCCGATCGTTCCTCTGCTCGGGTCAGGGCCCACCACCTGAGTGGTCACCTCCTCGAGTGAGTCCTAGAGAGCAGGAGTCCCGTCTGGGCCACGCTGCTCTCCTCCCAAGCGTGAGGGCGCACCCAGCGCCGAGGGCGCACCCAGGTCCTTGTGGGCCACTGGAGCCAGACCATCGTGTATCCGGAATTCCAGGACAGCAGCGCTCACTGTCCGCTTCTTAGAAGGAGAGTACACCCCGTCAGGATGGAAGCAGAGAGATTGGGGGGGGGGGGCATACAACTTGGATCACGTTCCAGAACGACACTGGAGGAGGCTGGTGACATTGCTCCTCTGAAGAGAGATTTGCAATGACTTAAAAGGTTTAATAGTTGCAGGAGAAAAAAGGGGCGATCTTGTGGCCGCTGGTTTAATTAAGCGGCATGTCAGTCATACTTAACGATATTTCGCTGGTCACTTAGGTCACTTGGTCCATTTTCAGTGTGTTACAAACTGTAGGGCTCCCGAAAGGATCAGGAAGGGGACCACACGGGGATACGCAGAACACTGACTCCACCTTTGGATTCCCAGTGTAACGCCGAGTCCTCGCGCCTGGGCGCCGGCTCTCTGTCCCATCCCTAGAACACGAGGAGCCTCCGGAGATCTTCTCAGCCCCTATGTTTGGTGGAAAAATAGCTCAGCGTCCATCCCTCTTGATAGTTGCCCCGTGGATGCCCAGTGTGGCATTCGACTAGCCTGCCTGTTGGGAATTTTTACTTACTGTAGTAAAATGCGGTGCCTTTTCTGGGTCCCAAAGGAAAAGTTTTCGCTCAGTGTTCTTGTAGTCACGGATTCTGAGCGGGCTCGGAGTTTGTCTGAAGGTCGATGCTGGGAAGGCGCTGGGGTGGGCACGGAGGGCAGCCTGCTGCCAGGGTAGCGTGAAGGTCCCATGTTGATGTGACGTCGCCAACTGTGATGCTGGGAACAGGGAGAAACTATGTGAATCTGGGATTCAGACTCAGGGCGAGCATGAGAGACAGGCACGGCTGCGTGGGCCGGGGGCCACCTCTGATGGTTCTTCTGAATCAACCTCGAAGCTCGGGGCCTGCACGTCCAGTGGGTTATCCCCCTTCTGTGAATGACCAGGGATTAATGCAGAAGGCACCGGCTACACCCGGTCCCCAGAATTTGTGTCCTCCGGGAAATGTGCCCTCACGTTGAGATAGCAATTCTAGATTCGCTGATTGGTGTCCGAGTTACTGGCGTCCAAGGGTCACTCCAGAAGTTAGGGACAGGAGGCCATGGTTCTGTAGGGAGTCAGCTACTTCCGCTCAGACCACGTGGCCAGGACCTCTGAATCCGGCTGCCCGCCACTTCAGGAGTGCACGGTCTCACCTGTCGCCTTCCCACTGGCACCGGCCCCCACCCCCGACCATGTCCCCACCAGCTCTCCCTCGTTCTGCTTCCTTCCCAGCAGAGTCCATCTCCCCTGTCACTTCCTTTGAAATGTGTTTGCGGCTCTGTCTCGATGACCGCAGTGTCCGTCCTGTGCCGCAGCTCTCGTCCCGCACCTGCTCTTAATTCATCTCCCATTTGCCTCTTTGTTCCCAGCAACGCTCCCTCCCAACCCGGCCGCAGGCTGGCACCCAGCAGGGACCCGCTCAGCCATCGCCACATGCTTGGACAGGGTCCCTCTGTGTCTGTGGGACGCCGCTCAGCTCTTTCGGGGGACGTGCTGCCTTCGGCCCCTGCTGCTTGCTGTCCTGCTCAGCGCCCGCTCTTGGTGTCTGGGCACAGCGGGCGCTCCCCTCCCATCGCCCGTCGGGTAGAGGAGAAGTCACACGGGGCAGCGAGCAGGGGAATGAATGGGCGGCTCTGGCCCGCGTGCTGCTCTCCCCTCCCCCGCCGTGTGGGCTGGCCCTGGGGTGCAGAAGGAAGAACTCGAGGGGGGCCTGGCGGGCAGTGGCTGGGCCGGGGCGTGGAAGCAGTCCAGTCCAGCTGTACTGGGGAGCCACAGGGAGAGGAGAGATGAGAAAGGAGAAGGGCCAGAAGAGCTTCCCCGACCCGCCCTCCAGAGCCCTGCGCGCTCTTCCAAGGTTGGAGAAAATGGTCCCACTTTTTTTTTTTTTCTGGCCTGACCAGGTAGAATGCGCTGTCCTTTGAGAGTGGCTGGAGACTCCTCTCTGCCTTCTGGGGAGCCTCTGCAGGGCAGAAGGGTGCCGAGGGGACACCGGCAGGGAAGAAGAGGCCGCGGCCGCTGGGGGGACGCTGCCCTGCGCTGAAGGGGCTTGGGGAACTTGGGGACGGTCGCCAAGGGCAAGGATTTTCTTGGTGGAGGGTTTCCCCTCCGAAATTAGGAGATGTGCTTCATCTGGGGCTGAAGAGCCCCCAAGTCCACGCCTTCACCCAGGGCAGCCTCTTGCTCTGGAGAAACATTCGAGGAGCATCTCAGTGGGAGGGCCCCGGGGCTGGACGCTTTGCCCAGATCAACTCCCCTGCATTCGTGCGACAGGCCAGAGAGAGGGCAGCCCCGGGAGCCTGGCCTCGCGGACCTCCGCGCCAGCCTCACCCACCCATGCGTCCCTGCGGACACGCTGGCCCACCAACTCGTTTCACACGGAGACATCTGAGCCACTGTCACGGGGCAGCTAATTATAGTCACATCTGCTTGCAGCTGGACAAGACTGGCCTGGAGGTGAAGTGCTGGCCCCAGCCGCTCCCTCTGGCCCATTCCGTTCCCCGGGCCGGGACACTTCACATCCGCCCCCGCTGTGTGGGGGGAAGGGCAGAAAAGGCTTTTGGAGACACACAGGCCGTCCGGTGGGCGGACAGAGAGCAGAGCCACGGTCCCGTGCTGCTGGGCGGGCAAGCCGGGCAGACACCCTCACTTCCTCTGAGCGTGGGGTTCACTGGGAGCCCCCCGCGGGCCTGTGGCTCTGGCCCTGCCTCCCACGCACCATGCTTAGTCAGAGATGCTCACGTCCCAAGTTCAGATCGGTTCTCAAAGGTTTCATGCTAATTTGCTTTCTTGCCAAGAATGTATCAACACTTGGGGTTGTTTTCAAATGAGAACAGAAATCTTTCCTAAGTCCAAAAAGTAGTAAGGATATTTAGTTTCCATGTTTCCCATGATTGAACAGAGCAGAAATGTTATTTTATTGAGCTAAATTCTCCTTTCCATTGGGTTCACAGTGGAGAATGAGCTTCACATCCCTAATATTTATCAGAACAAGATGGTGATGATAGTAATTAGACCGACACAGACAGAGCCCAAGGACGGTGAGCTCCTTGGAGGTTCATGCCCTTATGTCCATAATGCCAGGCACAGTTCCGGGAGTTCCGAAATGGTGCACAAATGTAAGCTTTTAAGAAATGCAACATCTGGCCTCTATTTTGCTAATAATTTTTAAATTCAGTGCACACTTCCTGAGGGATAGATTTTATTAAAGAAGTGTGTAAAGTCAGAGAGACACAGCTCAATGCCTTTTGCACAAACAGAACACACCCACCTAACAGAAGCTTGGAAACGCCCCGGTCCCCCTTCCCCTCACTGACAGCCCTCGAGGTTAGCCAATAGTTTCCAGCTTTGTACAGACAGAGGCAGCCAGCTTGCCCTGTTGTGCCTGGCTTTGGGCTGCACAGGGTCGTGTGTGTGTGTGTGTGTGTGTGTGTGTGTGTGTAACACATGACCGTGCTGGGGTTGCCCACCCTCAGTGGGCACAAGGCTCTGCTCCGTGAATATGTGTCCGTCCGTTCCTCCGTGCTGTCTGGGCCATGGTGTGTAGTCCTGCTAGGAACCTTCCTGGATGTGCTTTGTTTTCTGTTACCGATGTATGACGAAGAGTGAAAATTGTAAGTTCAAAGCTCAGCAGATTTTTGTGAATGGAAACCCCCACCCGTGTAGCCACTGCCCTCGTCAAGCAGGGATCAGCCCCCTCCGGTCCCGGCCTCTGACCTCTCTCACCCTGGATAGTGGCACCTGTTCTCAGAGTCGGTGCAGGGGGACCGGACGGCGCCGGCTTTTCAGCTTTAAGTTTTAAGATTCTTGCCGGGCGGTCGTCTCGGGCAGTGACGGCGTGTGGAGGTGTGGGGACGCACCGCGCAGAACCTCGTGGCAGGAAACAAACATTTAAGACGAGAATGGCCAAAAAGAGCATGTACGAGTTAAAAATCACAAACGGGGGCGGGTGGAGTTAGGAGATGCTAATATTTATTACACTCTCTCTCTTCATGATGTTTGAGACCCCACAGAAAGCGTGAGAGCTCTCCGCGCTTTCCTTGGGGTCGACCTCTGTGATGCACCGTAGCAACCCTGGTCCGGGAATGACATGAAATGAAACTGGAATCGGGAAGACGGAGCTCTGGTGGCGTGTGGCTCACACCAGTGTTTAATCAAGGTGGTGGCAGCAGTGACGGTGCGCAAGCGCGTCTCCGGTGATGGCCCAGTGACACACACGCACACCTGTGGGACGCACGGCAGACATGTGCTCGGCTCAGAAAACCCCCGAGATGCTGCCCAGAGGCTGTCCAGTGTCTGTCCCACTTGACAGACCCACTGGGTGGGGGCGGGGGCTGCGCCTCTGGAAGGAAGCTCCATGTTTGGTTCCTTCACACATTTTATTTCTACCCAAGTAGCCCTGAAACAGTCCTCTGTCTCCACATATTTCTTGAGCTGGTAATTATCCCAAAGATTCCCTGAAGAAGTACTACAACCAGGAAGAAAACTGGGATGGTTGTATCACCAGAAAACTATTTTGACATTTTGCATAGCATGGGGAATGCACAAAGGAATGTGAAAGATAAGCTATTCAGACTTGGCAGGCCTCCACATGTCCCTATTTGGTGGGATGTGAAACACATAAAAATTGTTAAAGCAGCAATGTTAATGCTCCACCTTCCATCAAAAGCGGAGGAAAGTCAGGAAATCGAGCCTTCACCGCTCTGCTCCTTGCAGATGAGGCTTCCTGCAGGAGACGTGTCCCAGTTGGCAGGTTAGCACGGGACGGCCTGCGTGTGGGCTCCTGTGCGCGCACCCGCACTCCCCACACACACTCGCAGGCACACACACGCAGAGGGCACAGCACTTGGCATCCTTTGGTGAAGTAAAAGGGCTCTCTCCTCAAGAATTAGCGTGCCAACCCCCTTCCTGTGTTCCCACACGGAGCACTCACTTGAAGGTTGTTGAGAAGAGCTCCTGTTGGTCTGGAGACCAGAGGAAGACCGGAAATAGGCTGCCTTTCGAGTCACTGACCCCCGTCATTCCCCTTCCTTCTTTGGCACTCGTTCGGCATATCCTAAATCTCTGGGAATTTTTAGAGCTTAACGTACTTTACAGCATTAATGCTGACGGTTTGACTCTCCGGAAGTCTTAAGTAGGGGCATGGAAGAAAATGTGTATAATATTCATTATTTTGTCAGGTCCTGAAAAGTACAAAGAGGCCGGAACAGACTGGAAATGACACTTGTTGTAGGGGCTGCTTTGTTGGACCTTTGGCACTCCCTTCACATGGTCATGTTAGTTTTTGCTTAAAGTAGCTCGGGGAGTTGGTGTGGACCTGTGCCTCCGCCACACTTCCCGGAGAGCTAATGATGGATTTTCCTCCACTGGAGGCAGCCTCTTGCACTCTCGTGGTGGGTCAGTGGCTGTAGGGTCTGTGGGGAGAGGCTAGAAGGACCATCAGGAGAGACGTGGTTCTCATTTGGTGCTTCTGCAGCGCTGGGGTGTAGACATGATGTTCTTCCGCTGAGAGCTGTCTGGGGTTCTCTTCTCCCCACGGTCTGGGGACCCCACTGGTGTTGACCATGGATAGCCCACTTCTACAAGAGAGACCAAGTTTCACCTTTGGGGTCTTCAGCTACACGCCCCGTTTCACATGGAGGACATCTCTGTGACCAGCTTCCTGGGCCGTGACCTTGTTGTTCGGGAGGAGTGCTCAGGCTCTGCTTTAGGTTCTTGGAGTCCTCCAGGGAGGGGAAAGGCAGGAAGTAGGATGAGTCCTTCACCGAATGGACAAATTCTTCCTGTTCTAGAATCTGGAACAGCTGCATGAGAGCTGGTTAATGGGGCCCAGAATGTTCCAGATGCTGGGAAGAATGAGTAGCCCTCCGCAGCTATCTCAGATGTGTGGCCCGTGGGGACTGCCGGAGTCTGACGACCCTGCTCCTCTTTTTCTTCCACTGGGAGGTCCAGAGGCAGAATTTAGTTTCTCGGGAAATTGTGTCACTTGTGATGTCGTCTTTACCGTGTGAGGTCACCGGTGACATTTTGAATCTGAGTCACGTGTTGTTCGTGGATCCTTTGAAACTTAGCAGTTCACGGTGAAGAGTTGAGATGTGCATCACTTAAGGCTCCTGACGTGAACCAAGTCAATTAGCTCTTCCAGAGTTGTGCATGATACCCGGCGGAAAGGGAGCCTTCGAGCTCCACTGGGGTCCTTTTCAGCGGTGCCCCTTGAATCACAACTCAAAGGCCTGTACGGGCCATGACAGGACAGCGACGCTAAGGACCAGGGTAGAGAGACTTCAGGAGCCCCTGGCCTGCTCAGTCAGAGGAGAGTGTGACTCTTGATCTCAGGGTCGTGAGTTTAAGCCTCACGTTGGGTGTAGAGATTACTTAAATAAATAAGAACTTCTAAAGAAAGCAAAATAGATATTATTTAGCAAAGTAAACATGCATCTTATGATTTTTGTTAGTCTAAAAATGAGGTTTTTTTCCCCCCATTTACGTAAAATGCTAGGCCACCCAGAATGTGAAACAGAAATCATGGTTTAAAAATGCCCTTAGTTCTGAAAAGCAGACCATAATTTAGATATTATTAGAATGATCAATTCTTTGGAATTGTCTTATTGGGCCAGAATTGGTAATACAATTTCCTACAAGAATAAAGCAGATAAGGAGCCATGAATGTCTTTTGTTTGGGACTTTTAAAAAAATATTTTTGCTTGATATACACTAGAAGCTGGTGGGGGCAGGGTGAGGGTCTTTTATTTCTACGACAGAGCCTGTAATGAAGGCCCTAGTCCTTGATCTGTCACCCCAGATGGCTCCCAAAGTTGGCCACGATCTGCAGCCTTGCCTGAGATAAAACTGGCCATTTGTTACGCACGCATGTGCGGTGGGTTTCTGTCGCAAAGGCACAAGAAGTGACTTGACCCCAACATCCACAGCCATGGCCCTGTCACCTCTTATCTGGTGTCCCTTGCAATGAAAGCATTTGCTGAGAGCTGAAGGGAACGGCTCCAGGAAATTCATGTTTATAACTTCCCTCAAATTGAATGGAGATAAGCTTTTGAGATTTTAATCAGCATTTCAAAGAGAAAACCCAGAATCACCAAGTAGCCATTTTGAGCTTCAATTATGTGATTCTCAGCCTGCCCTGGAGTTTAGAAGAAACCTTACTGACCTGTACTGTAGGCGAGTAGACGAGCCCGTCCTGCTTCAGGCTGTTCTTGGGTTCTGGCCAGCTGAGCCTGGGTGGTAGGTGGACGTTTCTTTCCTACCAGATAAATGAGTCTTAGCCTGGTTGATTTTTCCTTCTGGCATCTGTAGGAGTGGGATGGGGTTTAGCAGAGTTGAAAGAGCAGAGGCGTGTTCCTGAACCTGACTCAGGAGCAGGAGGAGAGCTGTAGGGCTGGGCCAAGGGGTGGCCTGACCCAGAGCCCCAGGGACTGGGATGCCTCGCCCGCCAGGTTTTCCTGGTCTGGGGGCCCACCCAGCAGCTCCAGGAGCCCCCACTTCCCCGGCCAGGCCCATAGTTGGCCGCAGTCTCCTGTCTGGACTGGTAACGTAGGTAAGGCAGTCGTCTGTTGGGAGCTGCCCTCCCGGTGTGGCTGGAGCATTCTGCACACTTGCTGTTCAGGCTGGTTGAACGGCCACCAGTGGCCGGGGAGCCATTGCTGTTTCCACTATTCTAAGACGTCTGTTGATTAATGCTTGAACCACCCTGGAGCTCCCGTAGGTCTTCACGGTTGATGACGAATCCTCGTTTCCTGAGTGCCCTGCTTTATTTCCCAGCGCAGCTCTTCCAGCCTCCGCTCTGTCAGATGAGGTGCGATCCGTATCACACGTGGTGGGACTCTGGGCTGGCCCCAAGTGCTCTCAGGGTCCCTGGGGGGGGGGGTGTGCACCCAAGGAAAGGCTGTGTGAAGCACTGGACGGGTGTCTTAATAGAGGCATATCACCCACCCTTGTGGGAGCCCAAGTGGGGCGCAGCCAGCCCTCGGGGGGGATGAGGCCGGAGATGGTGATGATTGGGGTATGGTTCTTGGGTCACTGAGTACTTGGCTTTCGTATTTTGGATGAACCTCCCGGAGCACAGGCTTAAGATTTTGACCTCCCTCTTGGGAAAACTCTCAGTGGTCACCAAAACCCAGATGGTGAAGCAAAACTGGGCACAGGGCTTGATTTAGTTAGGAGGTTATGAGATGGCTTGCTGAAGTTGCCCCCAGTGGGAGCGAGGGAAAGAAACAGAGCCATCATCTCTATTTGGACTGTTGTCAACTGTCCCCATTTCCAAAATATAAAATTAATAACAGCTCACTGTCTTGGAGGCACTTGTTCAGATTTTCACTTTATGTAGTAAATATCTCCAGATGCCGTTGTTTTCTGCAGAAGATCTCCATGGCAGCGAGGCTAAGGCTTGATGATATTGTTAAAAAAAACAGACTGCACGTGATGACTGTACCATTCATAGTGTTACACATTTTATCTCACACCAGATACACAGCCTCTAATAAAGCTCATTCACTCACTTTCTCCTTGTCACGACCCCTTATATTCTGTCTACGACCCCTGTGTCTGTCTTCATGTAAAATTTGGGTCTAAGAAAATTGTAACTGTACATAGGCATCATCCTACTTTGACCTTTTAATGTGCTGGCAGTTTTACATCATGGAAGTTGGCGTCAACCTTGTCTTAGTGTGTTATATTGAACATCCAAAGTCAGATTTCACATCTGTGAAATGGGCATGGTAGCATGTACCTCAGTATGGCTGTTAGCTGGTCAGACAGCACGAGAGGTGGTTGTTTGTAGCACCTGGTGGACTTCTGAACACATTAGTTCCCTTCCTCCCCAGCTCTTTATTTATTTGTTTGTTTATTATTTTAACAGGATGCTACTTTATATTGTTTCATTTTTTTCATCATGATGAGTGCTTAATCCCCATGCCCCCACCCACTTCCCCTCTTGTAACCATCAGTGTGTTCTCTATAGTTAAGAGTCTGATTCTTGGTTTCTCTCTCTCTCTCTCTTCCTTTTGCTCATTAATTTCTTAAATTCCGTGGAATTATATGGTATTTGGCTTTCTCTGACTGACCTGTTTCACTTAGCGTTGTCCTAGCTCCGGCTGCATCACTGCAAATGGCAAGATGTCCTTCTTTCTTATGGCTGAGTACGATTCCGTGGTATGTGTATCTTGGATCTTCTCTATCTCCTCATCTATCGATGGACACTTGGGCTGTCTCCATAGCTTGGCTGTTGTAAATAAGGCTGCTATAAACATTGGGGTGCACATGTCCCTTTGAATGAGTGTTTTTGTATTTTTTGGATAATGAAGTGCAGTTGGTGCAGAAGTGCAGTTGGTGGATCATAGGGTAGTTTGAGTTTTAACTTTTTGAGGACCCTCCATACTGCATTCCAAAGGGGCTGCACCAGTCTTCATTCCCACCAACAGAGCACGAGGGCTCCTTTTTCTCAACATTCTCCCAACGCTTGTTGTTTCTTGTGTTTTGATTTTAGCCATTCGGACAGGTGAGGTGATGCCTCATTACAGTTTTGATGTGCATTTACCTGATGATGAATGGCGCTGAGCATCTTTTCATCTGTCCTTTGGCCATCTGGATGTCTTCTTCAGAGAAATGTCTGTTCATATCTTCTGCCCATTTTTTTTTAATTGGGTCATTTATTTTTTGGGTGCTGAGTTGAATCAGTTCTTTATATATTCTGTATACTAATCCTTTATCGGATATATCATTCGCAAATACCTTCTCCCATTCAGTATGTTGCCCTTTAGTTTTGTTGATTGTTTCCTTCACTGTGCAACTGTCCCAACAGTTTATTCTTGCTTGTATTTCCCTTGCTTCAGGAGAGAGAGCTAGAAAGATATTGCTACAGCCAATATCAGAGAAGTTACTGCCTATGCTCACTTCTAGGACTTTTATGGTTTCAGGTCTCACATTTAGGTCTTTAATCCATTTTGAGTTATTTTTGTGTATGGTGTAAGAAAGTGTGGTTCAGCTGCATTCTTTTGCATGTGGCTTCCCAACACCATTTGTTGAAGAGAATGTCTTTTTCCATTGTATAGCCATTCCTCCGTTGTCAAAGTTCAATTGACCATGTAATTGTGGGTTTATTTCTGGGCTTTCTATTCTATGCCATTGATCTATGTGTCTGTTTCTATGCCAATATCATACTGTTTTGATTACTACTGTTTCATAATATAACTTGAAGTCTGGAATTGTGATACCTCCAGTCTATTTTTCTTTTTCAAGATTGCTTTGGTTATTTAAGGTCTTTTGTGGTTTCATATAACTTTTAGGATTGTTTGTTCTAGTTCTGTGAAAAAATGCTATTGGTATTATGATAAGGATTGCACTGAATATATAGATTGCTTTGGGTAGTATGGTATTGTAATAATATTTGTTCTTCCAGTGCATGGGCATGGAATGTCTTTCCATTTCTTGTGTCATCTTGAATTTCTTACATCAGTGGGTTTTTTTCTTTCCTCTTTCATCAGTGTTTTATAGTTTTTAGATAATAGGTTTTTCACCTCTGGTTAAGTTTATTTGTAGATATTTTATTGTTTTTGGTATAATTGTAAATGGGATTATTTTCTTAATTTCCCTTTCTGCTGTGTCATTATTAGTATATAGGAATTCAACAGATTTTTGTTCCTTGACTTTGTATCCCGAGACTTCACTGAATTTATTTATCAGTTCTAGTAGTTTTTTTGGTGAAGGCTTTAGGGTTTTCTTTATATAGTATAATGTCATCTGCAAGTAGTGACAGTTCTATTTCTTCCTTACCAATCTGGATGTTCTTTATTTCTCAATATTGTCTGTTGCTGTGGCTAGGGCTTCCAGTACTATGTTGAATGAAAGTGGTGAGAGTGGACATCCCTGTCTTGTTCCTGACCTTAGGAGGAAAGCTCTCAGTTTTCCCCTACTGAGTATGGTGTTGGCTGTGGGTTTTCCATATATGGCCTTTATTATGTTGGGTATGTTCCCTCTAGACCTACTTTGTTGAGGGTTTTTATTATGAATGGATGTAGTACTTTGTGAAGTGCTTTTTCTGCATCTGTTGAAATGATCATATGGTTTTCATCCTTTCTCTTGTTGATGTGTTGTATCATGTTGATTGATTTGCGAGTATTGAACCACCCTTGCATCATAGGAATAAATGCTACTGATTGTGTTGAATGATCTTTTTAATGTATTGTTGGATTTGGTTTGCTGATATTTTGTTGAGATTTTTGCATCCATGTTCATTATGGATATTGGTCTGTAGTTATCTCTTCTTTTGAGATGTCTTAATGTGGTTTTGGTATCAGGGTGTTGCTGGCCTCATTGGAATGAATTTGGAAATTTTCCTTCCTCTTATATTTACTGGAATAGTTTGAGAAGAACAGGTATTAACTCTTTAAACATTTGGTAGAATTTGCCTTTGAACCATCTGGTCCTGGACATTTGTTTGCTTGGAGGGTTTTTGTTGTTGTTTTACTGATTTCATTACTAGTATTGGCCTGTTCAAATTTTCTATTTCTTCTTGCTTCAGTTTTGGTAGATTGTATGTTTCTAGGAATTTATCCATTTCTTCTAAGTTGTCTGAATTGTTGGCATACAGGTTTTCATAATACTGTGTTTATTGTATTTCTGTGATGTTGGTTGTTATTTCTCTTCTTTTATTAGTAATTTTGCTTATTTGGGTCTTCCCACTCCCACTCCCTCTTTCTCTTTCTTTTTTTTAAAAGGAGTCTGGCTAGAGGTTTATCAGTTTTGTTGATCTTTTCAAAGAAGCAGCTCCTGGTTTCATTGATCTGTTCTATTAGATTTTAATTTCTATATCATTTATTTCTGTTCTGATCTTTATTATAATTTCCTTCCTTCTGCTGACCTTAGGTTTTGTTTTTTCTTCTTCTTCTAGCTCCTTCAGGTGTAAGGCCAGGTTTTTTATTTGAGATTTTTCTCACTTTTTGAGATAGGCATATGTTGCTCTTAATCTCTCTCTTAGAACTGCTTTTGGTGCACCCGAGATTTTGGGCCATTGTGTTTTCGTTTTCATTTGTTTCCTTATAGTTTTTAATTTCTTCTTTGATTTCTTGGTTGACCCATTTATTGTTCAGTAGCAGGTTATTTAACGTCCATGTATCTGTGCTCTTTCAGATTTTCTCTTGTGGTTGATTTCTAGTTGCATGGCATTGTGATCAGTAAAGAGGCATAGTATGACTTCGACCTTGAATTTTTTGGAGCTGGTTTTGTGGCCTAACATGTGATCTATTCTGGAGAATGTTCCTTTTCTCCAGATTTTATTACATGCTTGGGTTCTTTTCATTCAAGCTTTAACTGAATGAAAAATCCGTTCTTTAAGGTTGGGCTTAACATCAGCTCCTTCATTTATTTCTTCTTTGCACACATGTTTGTTGCATGCTTCTGTGTCCTTGGGAATTCAAGGGACAAAGCATGGACTCTGCTCTCCTAGGCCCTCAGTTTCCCTGGTCTCAGGTCTGAAAGTCCTAAATCAGAATCACAGCCTTACAAATACAGTTGATGTCCTATTAGAATCATCTCTAGGGAGCCAATTTCAAAAAGTATAAATGATGGCCTTCCCTTTGTGGACCAAGCGACGCTTTGATTTGTTCTCCTCCCGGCTTGCTGTTTCCTCTGGTAGGGCAAGAGAGAGGAGCCACGGGGCATGTATGTGATAACCTCATTAGAGCAAATCCGGGTCTCATATTTTAAGGTCTTGCTCATAATAATAGGGTGGGACATCTCTCATAAATGGGTGAAGATGCCCAAATCATTTCAATTCAAAAAGCGACCTCAATTTGCAAGAGTTCTTCTATTTAAAGATGTTTTTTCTTCCTTCCAGGGTGGTTGTGCCGGCTCTGGCTGTGGGAAGTGTGACTGTCATGGAGTGAAGGGACAGAAGGTAAGTGGCCAAAGCTCAAGTTGTAACAGTTCGTTCTGAATTGCCATTAATATGGAAATCATTAGAAACAGCATCAACTCTAACCCAATAATCAGCCATTTGTGCTAATGCCTTATACCATTTTAATAATTTCATCAGAGTGATATACAGAGGCAAAACCAGGCTTAATGTGGTGTCTAGGAAATCTCAACAGTGGTTTCCCAAAGACACTGATAATTTGTGGCAATTAATGTAAAAAAAGGGATTTCGTCTGTTTTCTTTTTTGACTCAAGAAGGGACATGTGTATTGGCAGAAAATCTGTTGGACCAATAGTATTCCTTGGAATCCATGGGTCAGAATAAAACTAAGCATTTTTCTCAAAAAAATGAAAAGTTTCTATTGCACATGAGGGCCTTTATTCAAATTAGTATTTTTTTAAAAGATTTTATTTATTTATTTGACAGAAGTAGGCAGAGACAGAGAGGGGGAAGCAGGCTCCCTGCTGAGCAGAGAGCTCGATGCGGGACTCAATCCCAGGAGCCTGAGATCGTGACCTGAGCTGAAGGCAGAGGCTTTAACCACTACGCCACTGAGGCGCCCCTCAAATTAGTATTTTTAACCAATTTTTAATCCTTAACGCACTTGTCCAGATTTATTTATGAAAATAGTAAATAGTTCTTGTTCCCCAAATGTCAAATTAAAATATTTTTTTTCTAAGCGAGTGCTCCCCGCTCCTGTTTGAGACCCATGGGTCTGGATAAATCATTTTCATTGGAGGGAGCGAGTGCCTGCCTGGTTTTCCCCAGTGACAGTGCAGGATCCCGAAATTGCCTGGAGAGGCCCCAGAAACCAGGTATGGTAGTGAGAGGGCACAGCCTGGTAGCCAGTCCGGCTGGGCTGTTGCAGGGTGGGGCGAGGCAGGTGGGGGTAGGGGAGATCCCTGCTCTCCAGGCATGGAGGGGTCCGCCTGGCCAGGATGCTCCTTCCTTTGCTCATGGCCTGCTGGAGGCCCATCAGGTCTCAGACTCACTCCTGAAATTCAGAGAAGTCTGCGCAGAATATGTGTTGTTTTTGTTCTGTTTTTCTTTTAGCCTCTTGCTAAAAGGTACGAACATTATTTTTTTAAAAAGATATGCTCCTAGTTGGTGACACCAGTATTACCCAGATCGTTTCGGAATAAATGCAGTACGTGAAAATACACTGGCGTCTCTCCTTACCGGCCGTGTCAGCTCTAATTCACTTTCACGTTCTGTTCGTCTTCCTATTTGGCGAGTTTTCCCGGCTAGTTCCCCTGCGCACTCCGAGGACTGACGTTACAGTAGAGGCAAGTGTAGAAACACCCCAGTCTCCCCACACCCCTTTTGGTCTAACTTGAGTTATACACATCGGCACACTGAGCTAACACAGAAATTCTTGAAACTATAAAAAGTAGGACCTGTGTCAACAAATGGGAAATGAAGGCCTGTGTCAACACCGCTGTGTTTTTCTTGTAACTGAAGGCATCAGGGCTCGGGGGGACAGGGGTCGTGTGACTCACTCTCAAAGAGAACACGGTCCGTTCTGATGACTTTCCGGGCTCCCCTCCACCCCCCGCCGTCCAGCAGCTGCAGACCTTGGTGGCATCCCCCCCATGGCTCTGGTTTTTCAGACTTCCTGTTCTGTGTGTGTGCGTTCTAGCCTGCTTCATTTTCATTTTTACCCCAAATCCACCCGTTAATATGTAACCAGGTAGATTTCCCAGGTATTTTTGGCCAAGTTTAACATGCCCTGAGGACGGCTAGTCAGGGCCTTGGTTCAAATATCGCTAGAGGAGGCAGGGCCACATCTCAGTCCTGGGCATCATCTACACCCAACTGCACCAGCAGAAGGAAGGTCCGAAAACATTTCTTTTCAAACTGAGCATTGAGGAAACACTTGTGGTGTCCGGTGTGCTCAGGTGAGGCCAGGTGTGATTCTCTTGACCAGGAACCGTGCTGTAGGGCCAGCCTCCCCTTGGGTACTGGAAGGTCTAGGGAGTGTTGAAGGTCTAGGGAGTGTTGAGGACAAAGACACACCACTAGATAGTGCTCCTTCCTTGGGATGAGGGCTGGGGCCAGCCTCACACTGTGTGACCAGCCAACCTGAGCCTTGAAATTGGAAAGCCCTGGTGCTCTTGTTGGGATTGGGTGGAAGGAGTAGAATTCTGCTCTCTCCCTTGCTAAGCCTCCAGAAGATTTCCCAGCAAGCAGACCAGACATCCGGGATCCAGGCCTTCCATGACCTTTCCGGGCTGACCCTGCATTCTCAGCACCCAGTCTCCACCCACTTTGGATTTTCGACATTACTCTGAAAGAAAGATTATTTAAAATAAACTACCTGTAAGCTGTGGGTTAAGCCCTTCTGAATTTGTGTTTTCAAAGACTGTAATTGTCAAATGGATTCAGAAGGCCTCTTGAAATCTAGGGGAATAGCCAAATGGTTTAGTATTATGTCCTTTCAACAAGAAATGAAGACCTGTCTTCTCCTCTTAAGCAGACATATCTTAGGTCCCATGGTTCACACAGCATGCGTGACCAAGGAAGAGGTCCTTCACCCCACGGATAGAGGACATTTTAAATTTCCATGAATTGTCTTGGAACTGATGTTAAAATAATCAGCGTGAGGGCCGAGAGAGTGGAGCACAGCTGAGCTGGGATTTCAGATGCAGGGGCCCCTCTCGTCCCCAGGTCAGAGAACAGACACATTTATTCTCGGCCGGCACATCCGTGAGGGAAACGGGTCCTTCTCCACTGCCCCCCATTCTCTGAGCGAGGCCTGGGCACGCTGCTGGTCAGGTGCCAGTGCACAGTGAACCAGGGAAGCCCAGCCTGGTGGTTCGGGTTCCAGGCCTGCGTTCGAGCTCCTGCTGGGCGTCTGTGGTTCTCCAGGAGTTATTCTGCTCTTCTTCAGTGTCTACAAGTTAAGTGAATTTTGACCTCTTTTTAAAAGTGGGCTAACCAGAGCCACGTAACTCAGAAAGAGTTGGAGTTACCTAAGTGGGACAGAGGGTCAGCCGCCTCAGAAATGTGGAAATCCTGGTTTCTGAGACATGTCTTTCCACATCTCCTTGAGGGACCCTCTCACCGATTGGCTGCTGGGATCCACCGACCGACACTGGAATGTCTCCAGGATCTGCTGCCAGGTCTCTTTTGGCGAAGTCCTGTTTTCCATGGAGATGTCAGGAGAGGAATGCCCTCTGTTCTCCAGATAGAAGGAAGTGTTAATGCAGCAGGTCTGAGGTCGGGTTGCAATCCCATAGTTATCGATCTAGCCCTGGGGGTCTTGCTCACAGTCCAGCAGTTCAACTCCTGAGGCCTTCACAGGACTTCAGGTCCTGGCAGAATTGTTTGTTTTCCCACTTCCCTGGCTGGCGCTCCCATCTTCAGATGTTTTCTCTTAGGTAATTAACTTGGTTTGTGCACAGTGACTTTGTGTTCTTCCCGGGACCTCAGCACTGTTGGGAATGTTATCTACTTAAACTGATTAGCGTTCTGAATGCTTGCTTACGCAGAAATAGCCAAAAGTTAAGCTCTTCTTTTGCTGGATAACCTGATTTTCTCGGGTTATGTGAGATAGTAGGAGAGGCACCCCGTTCCCAAGAGTTGCCGCTGTATGCTTGGGAATTGGCCATTTACATTTTGCCAAAATGGACTTTATGTAAGAGGTCCTTGAGGTATTTTCACCATGGGAGCCCACGCTATTGGAAAGCTAGCATTCTGTTCTGCGGCGTTCAAAACAAGGAGCTCCAAGTTAAACCAGAGAGGGGAGAGGTCTGCCTCTGAAGTGAATAACAAAGCTAATCAGGAGCAAATGATGGCACTGCAGGAGAAACAGTAGAAAGAACAAATGCTACGGTTGTCCCGACAGAGGAGTGGCCCGAGGGCCGGAGCCCGGGAGATGAGGGACGAAGTAGGGTGCGGGCGTACTAGGTGTCCACTAATGGCCCCCGACTTGCTTGGGTGTAGGGTAGGATCACCTGTCTCTCACGGGCAGAAGGATGCACACAGGATTTCGGCCCATGAATCCCAGAAAACGGCTCTCGTGGTCAGTGTATCCTAGAAAAGGCCCTAACAAAGTGACTCTGGGAAGGGACATTGCCAGCCAGGGTCTTGGGAGCAGTCTGTGTTAGACAGAATTACAGTATTTCTATTACATAACGAGAACTGCGTGGGTATCTCATAGCCTCAGTGTACTTGAACTTGCTGGTACCCTGATCCTTGCCAGCGGTGTTGGGGAGAAGCTCACTCTGCCATTACTGCTGAGTGTGCGGTCTGCTCTGCATGTGGGGTCCACACAGGGCTGCTCAGTGGTCAGATAGGCCAGTCCCAGATCGCTTGCAAAGCAGAGGACTTTGAAAATGGAATTTGTTTTTGTCTAGAATGTGTGCCTTATCTGATTTGGAAGGGTGGAGAAGTCTGGCCAGTCTGGAAGTGGCTCTGTTTTGGGCCCTGGAAATCTAGGAGGATGTTCATGTCACTCTTGCCGTGGGATGCTCTTTTCCCGGCTTATGCTGGGCGGCGGCTGCTCTGTCAGCTGGTTTGCCACAGTCAGTGACCATCCCACAGCAGACCTCTGTACAAACCCGTCGGTTTGCATCTTGACACGACATCGTAGCTTCTGCTGATTCACAACAGATCTCGGCGGGACAGGGAAATCCTGGTTTTGGGGTCTCAAAGTGAGAAAGAGAAGAGAGTTGATGTGTATTGAACATCTCCCTTGGGTCAGGCACGTGCTGATTTTTCATGTGTGTTATTATTATACCCATTTTCCAGCTGAAGAAACCAGCTAGTCCAGGCTCTCTGCGTTTGGTACTTCTGACCTTTCAGGTGGGCTCGTTCTTTGTGGTGGGGAGTTCCTGGGCTTGGCAGGATGCCTAGCAGCACCCCTGGCCGCCTCCCACCCAGTGCTGAGGGCACCTTCTCCCCCATCTGTGTCCACCAGAACATCTGCAGGTTTGGCCATGTCTCCTGGGGCCAGGGGAGGAGGGCAGCCAGGAGCGAGAGCCACTGAGGCAGCCGCGTCTCGGGGAGGCAACGTGAGGTCAGCAGCAGGATACTAGCGCTAGTCAGACCCCATCATGCAGGATGAGAAGAGCGAGATCGGGGAGAGCCCAAGGAGATGAACTCACTGTTCGGAGCTTCCTCAAGTTTTGGGCAAGCTCCTGTTGCTCACACCTGAATCCATGGGGTGGACGCTGTGCTGCTGGCCACCGGCCCGGGAAAGCAAAGCCTTCCTCTTAGTGCTGGGAGGGACTGCTGGGGCCCTGCAAAGAAATGAACCTATGCCTTTGGGGCCATGGGCAGACCTCCCCTGTCCTGTTGCGGACGAGCATCCACTGGGTTAAACAGATGCCCACAGGGAGCCACCTTGTCTGTGACACACGGCAGGTCCCAGGTCATGTGCCCATGTCGGAGCCCCGCTCCCAACTAGAGGCAGCTCAGGGGAAGCCCAGCCCGAGGAATCCACATTCGCTCACGTTCGGGGGTCTTCATTCCAACAGCATTCAGAATAAAACCCTTAGGGGCGGGCTTCTCGGGCCAGCATCAGAAGATCCCAGAGCACCTCCATGGTGGGTGTCGCAGGGCCTCTACCCTGTCCTTAGGAAGTCTGGCACAGTCTGTGTCCTGTAGGAAATCCATCACTGGTCGAGAGGGAGTCACCCTGTTTCTTGCGTAGTGGGCATGCCTCCTTGATTTCCCAGGAGGCCAGTATGGCCACATTTCTTAGGCATTCTGGGCACGGTCAGAGACAAGGGCCATCTTCTTGTTTCTCGGCCTCTTCTCTGGCTGGAGAGAGGCATCTTCTCTTTCCACAGGCTGCTCAGAGTTGCTGTGTGGCCGTGAGTCTGTCGCGTGCCCTTCTCAGCCGCTACTTTGCCAGGCACTTCGAGAGATAACCAACAAGTATTTTTAGGGTCTTTCTCTCAGGCGCACAAGACTTAAGAAAGAAAGTGCAAGGAATGCTGTAAAGGTCATCATTTCTAAAGACAAGAGAGGAGACAAGACTTCCCTCTCTCTAATCCTGTGTGCCATTTTACATTGGCCACTTTCCGTCAGCTGCTCTTGGCAGAGACCTTGCTGGCCTGCTGGATGGGAGTGTGGGGATTAGCCATGTGTCTTACGGTGCTCAGAAAGGCCTCAGGGTTTGACACTGCTTTAACGACAAAGGGTCTCACTTTCTCCTACAACCATCAACAGAGAGCTCATACTGTTCTTTCAATATTAAATGAAACTTTTTTTTGAGATGGGGACAACATTGAATGGTCTTCAATTAATTCACATATTTATTTCATCACTCTTTTCATTTACTCATGGCAAATAACAGAAATATTTTTAGCCATGCATTCATTATGAAATAAAAAATACTAGAGTGTCACTCAGTATAGAATTACACATACATGTTATATACTATTTTCTTAGTTTTTGTCAGGTTATTGAAAGTATTTTTCCCATAAACTAAATTATATTAATCATTGTTCTAAATACTGAAGGTGTCATATTTATCCCTAGAGAGTTAATGTTTTCTTCAAGTAAATGGAAGTAAATATACTTTGTATAAATTCTTTGAAACTTCAAATAAACTAATTTGTATTAATCATAATGAATCAATAATAACGATTATCTATTTGCTAAACACTGTACTCCATCTTAGTGAGAATTTCAGAATCTTGTCTATTTTAAAATAAATTCCATCCTTCTACTAGCAAAATTTGAAATATATAGTCAAAATACAGAAGAAAGTGCTACTTACCACAAAATATTAATATCTAAACCTCTTAATATTTTGAAGTTTAGTTCATAAAATTAAGATTTGTTTAGCATATTTGAAATAACTTCTGGTATTTTTGATACTGATTGGATATCTTTATTTTTATAAGTGTTTTTGAGCATTTCCGAAAGGCGACAGTGTGCAGTTTGGCCTTTCCCCAAACAATGATCTGAAGAGCATCTTGAGATGTTAAGAGATGTTTCCTTTGGGATGGAATAAGGAAGAATGTTCCAAGGACAAATGAATCTGGGGAACGCTGAGTTATGTTTTAGTGGTTGTTTGTGGTTTCCAAGCTGGGGCATCTCAGGATCTTAAATAAGCTTCTGAGTGTTCAAGGTGTGGCACAGCATGTACCGTTCTCCAGATACATTTGGTCCTCTGTCAGGCTGGGGAGAGCCTCTGGGGGAGCACGGTCTTGTGGAATCAAAGCCGTAATTCTCATGTGAGCTTCGTCATCTCCCAGCTGAGTCTGTCCTATCAGGTCATGTCAACCACGTTCCCCTAAGAACGAGGAAGGGGGCCTTAGACTTGCAGTTTCCCAGCTGCTGAAAGGGTCAAGTGGAAGGCATTGTGCTAAAAGCACTCGGGAAACTGAAAATGTCTTTAGGTGGGTACGTGTCAGTTTGGCAGTAGTGGAATTTTAAAGTTGCGTGGACAAGGGGACAGACCTTGCTGGCTGGCCTGGCTGCGGGCGGGCTTCTGGGTGTAAAGACAGAGGTGGACCCTGCCTGGTGGGGGCGTCCCAGTTCCCACGTGAAGTCTGCAAGACCAGAGCCATGGACGGGTTACACCTGGGGCAGCAGCTCTCCCAGGACCTCAATTAAAGAGACGTTAGGAAGTTTTCACAACCACAGAACCATTGTTAGGAAGCATGTTTATAGCTTTTGGATGCTTTTGGTGCAGGAAAAATGAGATGCACTCACTTGGGAGGTCTGTTTGGAAACACTGTCCAATTTCTAGTCAGTGTTGTGATTTTATCGTCCATTTTCCAGAATCCTTATCCCTTAAAATATAAGGGGACCCAGCTCTTCGCTGGTGCATTCCAAGCCCCCTGCAGGGTTTTGTGAGCTGCTTTTCCTGACATGCGTGCAATTGCAGGCGATGCCTGAGCCCCTCCCTCCCCCAGCCAGCTGTCCCTGTTCCCGATTTTACAAGGGGAACCTTTGAGAACTTTCCTTTAGTTTTGCAACGGGAGGGATCAGGCACCCCACGTGCCTACTTGGATCACTTGGGAGCACCCGGTGTTCGTTGCAGGGTCGGATGGCCTGTTCCTTCTCTGCCTGTTGGCGGATCCCTTGGGCTAATACACCCTCTTTCCCTTTCCATGTTTTTTCTGGTGTCTTGTAATGCCAAGATTTCTTCCAGATGTCTCCTATTTCCTATTTCCACATATTACACATGACTCATCATCTGGCAGATCCTCATGAGAATCAACATGGGTTCCCACATTCCCCTACTTTTGTCTTTTTTTTTTTTTTAAATAGTTGTTTGGCCTTAAATGTTTAAAAAACTTAAACCCAAGGGTTACAATGGTCACCATATGCCATAGGGAAGTCAGTACGAACAGATCTATGTTCAGTGGGTTTACTTTACTCTGCGCACAAGCCCCACGTGGATGTCTCACTTAAGCTTTGGACACCATGGGGATGCCCCCGTCCCCTAGCGTAGGAGGTATCATGGGCTGTGCTGCCCCACTTCCGCCCCTCTGCCTCTTTCTCTCCACTCCATAAAATCTGCCCCTTTTCATGTGCTTCTGAGACACTGACACTTGTGATCCATTACTATCATAAAAAACCCGACATTTTCTGCTTTTCAGCTATATTTGGAACACAACTCATCTAGTGTGGCTTTAAAAATAGTGATTTGATCTTGTTTCCATGTTTAGAAGGAGTAGCAGAAAATCAAATTTCCTGAGTGGAATATTGTGTCCTATGACTTTTAAAGCCCGACACACCTCATGTGAGTGGATGCCGTCATCCCAGTGCGGGGCCCCGATGGCCCTCGTCTTGACTGTGCGTGGCGAGAAAAGAATTTTTTCGGTAAATAGGATCCTGAGAACACATTGCTTGTCGGGAATACAGCTTTCTTCTGGAAGGAGTAACACGCGACTGTGTGTTTTAATTCAAGATCAAAGACACCATAAACCCAACCCTGACACGTGAAAATGGTGCATTTGGGTTTTCCTCCTGTTTGTTGGTAGAGTATCACAAACATTGAAAATATGTTTCCAGACGGCACGTAAGGAGGCAAAGGAATTATGTCGCGTGGGCGTGGAAAGCTGCACCACAAAAATGGTATTAGCAGAACCCTCATCCTTGTCAAGGGGCTCAGCACAATGCACCATCACACAAAGGAAGAATTAGTCAGCGGTAACGAGCAAACCAGATGCGCTGGGAAGTGGTGCCCCTCTGTCTTCTTTCCCCTTTGGCAAATCCATCAGAAATGTTAAAGGTGCAGTTGAACACAGTCTGGTCTCCACCATGGCTGAGCCCACCTCCACCGCTTGAGCACACGATTTTATAAAGGTACAGGGCTCATCTGGCCCGAAGAGGTTAAATTGCTGCCCCATTTCTTCGCAGCGGAGTGCGAGGAGCTAACAATGGATGGTTCTTGGGTGGTTGCTGCTATTCCACCTTGAAATCATTCCTGGCTACCGGTCCTTCGGGAGGGGCTCCCCTTCCTTAGCATGAGGGGGTGCTGACCGCGTGCTTCCAGACCAGCCTACGAAGAGCTGGAAGGTGCTTCTGGCAATGGATTGACACGAATCCCTTACACGCATCTTGTGTGATCGTGAAGTTGATGGATTTCCCATCAAAGCACATGAGGGTCATCTGTGATTTCACTGATTCTAGGTAGGAAATCCATGCTGTAAGCTGATGTGAAGATGAGACTTTTAGTGTCCAGCTAACAGCTTGATTTTGCAATGGCTTCCCCTAGAAGATTGGTGAAGGAACAAAGTCTATCTATAGTAAGATCCACTGGAGTTCCGGAGCCAGAAAAGTAATGTCCACCATGCCACCCCCCCACCCCACCCGCCCTTCATTCTGGGGTTCTTCCTAGCTTCTGCTCTGTGTGGCAGTGTGCTGATGGCCCCAGGCAGTGGGGAGCGGGGCTGGCCTGACACCTGCCCTCACGGCCCTCACGACCCCACGGCCCAGGAAAACATTAGAGGAGTAATGGCGCCCAGAAACCCCAGACTGGACACTGCCACCCGCTGCGAGGGAGACAGTGCTGCGAGAGTGAGCCCTGTAGGGACCAGAGCTGAGCTGGGGGCTTGGGCCAGGGAAAGGCAAACTGAACATTCCATGAGGAGGCACCTAAAATCGGGCAGTGTGCTCAGGGCTCCTGGGTTAGACCCCCTCCTCCAATTTTGTTTCCTTGTTTTTCACGTTTGCCCTAGTTTGGGGTGGGAGACTGGATGCTTTGGAAACATCCGTGGATGCCGGACCCCTTGCAGGCTTACTTCCACGAGAAGACCCCACATCGTCAAAGCACACATGGTCATGAAAGTGGAGTTATTTGGCAGAGAGCAGACTGTACCGTCTGCAAGGCCTGGGGCTGGCCCTCCTGCCTCTGCTCTGGTCCGGCTTTCAGGGACCAGCGTGGAAGCGGCCGGACAGTCGTGTTCCCAGACCCGCTGCTTCCTGACGCAGGGCCGGGGGCGCCGCATCTTCCCCGCGCGGGGCCAGCGCGCCTCCTCTCCGCGGCCTGCGGACGTCCGCCCGCTCCGCTGCTGTGGCCGGAGGCCGCGCGGCGACGCTGTCCCCTGGAAGCAGCGGGCGCGCCGGAGGTCGGGCGTCCCGGTCCCAGGTCGGGGCACCCAGGCGAGCCCCGGGAGCCAGCGGCGGGCTGCGGCCGCGTCCGTCCAGTCCCCGAGGGGCCCGCAGCGCGCTGGGCCCGGGCCCGGCAGCCGTCGTGCGCGGCGGGGACCGAGGGCCACCGGACGAGCAGTGCGTCCCGAGGCGGCGCAGAGCTGCTCCGCGGACCCGGGCGGCCGGGCCCCAGCGCGAGCGAAGCCGCCGAGCGAGCGCGGCCTCGGGGATCCCACAGCCCCGCGGCGCAGGCACCGGGCGCCGGCTCTTCACCTCCCTGCCGCCCGAAGTCTGTTCTCCCGCTGCGGGCGGGCTTCCGCGCTGCTCCCGGCGGAGCCGCGCCGCGTCCACCTTCCCGAGCCGCGCGCCTCGGCTCCCGGGTCAGCCGCTCCGTCCGTGCGCAGGCGAGTGCACGCAGGCACGCATACGCGCGCATGCGCGGCTGCACGCGCGCGCGTGGCTGCGGAAGCACGTGCGCACGCGCACACTGGGGCCGTCGCGCGTCCTGTCGTCGGTGCGCGCTTCGCGGCGCGTCCCTCTGACGCACGCTCGGATCTGCGCGCGCTGCGGGGCACGCTCTTCCGGGCCCGCGCGCCGCACCGCCTGCCCTGCGGAGGCGCCGGAGGGGCGGGCCGGGCCGGGCCGGGCGGGTAAATATGGTAAAAAGGACATCAAATAAGATCCTATTAACTTCGGTTCTTAAAACACGTGGGCCATACCTTGGCTTGAAATGTGTCTCCACATCCTCTTTTGGAAACAGTCTTGCCAGTTCTGCAGGCGACATGGTGGCGAAGGGAATCTACCCTCTAAGGCAAGGCCGCTTTTAAGGGTTTAGGGACTAGTTAGTTATGGGGCTCATTTAGACACGGTGCTTCTGTACGGATGCTGCTGCCGTTCGCTTTACCCAGCTCTTCAGGTGTAAAATCAACATCGTGGTCTACGAAACCCCTTCAGTATCTTGCTTAATTTCTTCCTTGAACGACTGTACATGTTTTAAGAGAATTAATGGTGTTTACCAAAAATAGGTTAAAATTCAGTTATTAGTTGAGATTGATGGTGTTTGACCACAGCTTTTTCAAACTACCGACGTCAAGCGAATTGTGGGTGTGTAAAACCTGCAGTCTGCCAGTTTTGCACTATACAGTATGGGCAGAATTGGCTTGTCATGCTTCAGCTCCTTGGAACTGTTCTCATCTTTTGGGTTCTGAGCGTGATTAATGATGTCTTGAAATGACGGCCACACGCTGAGGGAGAATGTCCTTTTGCCGGAGCGAGAGGAAACAAAATCTTTTTGACATCGGACACCTGTGGCTACAAACAGAGCAGGGCCCCAGACCGGGGACATGGACGAGTTGGTGACCATGTGGCCCCACAGACTCAGGCTCATGTGAGGAATAAACAGTATTCCAAGCTGGGAAAGAATATCAGATGTATTAAGGAAAAAAAAAAAACAAACCCCAAAACCTTGTGCATCAGATAAATGAGGAATTTCTTTAAAAGAGAAAACCTATCCTAACTCTTTAATACCCAAGAAATCCTTATTTTCATTGTCCAATTTAGCCTCAAAAACAATGAGATAATTGTGGGTCGTGACTTCTGGGAAGGGAAAAAAGTGACCCTGCATTTTCTTTCCCTTCTAAGATATTGTGCGGCTTCGTAGGAAATGCATTTTGCTGGATGGACTGAGAAATGGTGATGGTAAATGCAAACTCTCTGTGTGTAAATACAGGCAGTCGGTGATCCCGTGCTCAGTCTCTGATGCAGCGCAGAGTAGGGGGATCTCCATCAGATTGGAGCCTTCACCAAGTCCCGTGGGAGGCAGGTGGCATCATCCCCTCTGGAAGACGGCAAAGCCGATTCTCAGTCAGTGGCTGGTGCTGGAGGCCGAGGTTGTCCCCACCGCACAGCCTTCTCTGTGCCCTCACTGAGACAAGAAGGTGGGAAGTAAGATCACCTCTGCTAACCCAGAGCAAAGAAGCCTGTTTTGCAGTCAAATTTGAAAATAGGATCTCCAATGATTTGTCCTCTTGGTGGGCTTATATTATTTCCTTGGAATCTTTAACACTTATTTTTCTGGATTCACTCCTGAAAATATTCAAGGAGCACCTACCGTGTGCTCTCTGTGCTAGGTTCTGGGGAACAGGGAATGCCCCTGGCAGGACACCCATAAAACCTAATTTTGGAAGATAGTAGCATTTAAGTTACTTTTTAAAAAAAGAAAACGCACGCACGTGCGCGCGCGCACACACACACACACACACACACACAAATTTTCTCCTAATCACCAGTCGGCAGTTTTTCTCAAGGTTAGAGTTGAAGGTTATCTTGCATGCCTTTTGTATTATTAATTATAATTACTATTGTCAGGATGTTTCTTTTGCATTTTTCTTATTTACTGTTAACCTAGACTCCAAAAAAAATCCCTGACCTGGATCGTGGTGCTTCCTGACTTTAATGTGTGCTGATGTTGTTCAGGATGCGCGCATTTCCAGGACCTCATCACACACCCACAGGCATTTCCAAGTTCAGGTGAATGACATCCTCACTGATGGTCTATTTAGGCGCTCTGCTCTGATTGTCCAAATTCAGTTCGAGTTACTCAAATTGTTTCTCAAATTCACTGATCACATAGAGCACATCTCTTCAAATCGCAAGGTTAGTGATAGTGGAAACAGAGTAATCTGTCTTTTTGAGTAAAAGATGTATTTTTTCCCTGTCCAAACTCAGAGAGCTGCTTACCTCTTGCTATTTGTGAATGACCTTGTTATTTTGTTGTCCGTCAGTTATCTTCCTGCAACCTCTCACCATCCCCCAAATCTTTAAGTTATGACATCAGATTTTGATAAGTCGCTTGGAACTCTAAAAAAAAAGTTGCTTGTGCTGGTGAGTGGAAGTGTAGCTCTTCCTAGGCAGGGTCATTCTCTCCCGCACCCCAGTGCAACTTCGTAAGCATTCATTCATAGATAAACCCCCTGTGTAGGGTCTCTTTCTAGCGGTGGCTTTGCTGCTCCTGACCACTGCCCCTTCGCCCCACTGGCCGGTGCTGAGCTGTGGCTGGATTTTGTCCCCTACTCCCTGCAGTGCACAACATAGACAACCTGCCACAGCCACTGCGAGGGTCCGAGCTGCAGTAAAGCACCTTTTCTTCCTGTACTCTTTTTCTGCTTTAAAACACAATCTCTAAGTCTGTTTATGGGAAGCAGAATGTAAAGTAATAGGATAAGGTAGAGATGTTTGGGATTCTGACTTTCATGAGAACTCCGTATCATGAAATCAAGTTTTTAGCAAGGGAGATGTTAATCGTGTTTTCTGGAAGCCATTAAAAATCGGGTGGATGCTTTTTCTTCACAGATGACAAAAATCAGGAGAATGGGCAAATTTCCTTATATATATGTTTCCTATAAACTTGCAGTAGAAGGGACCAGAGAGACTTTAAATAAATCCTCCTGGCAGTTGGGTAGTCGGTAATACTTTCTTAGAGACCCCCTGCTGCCCCAGCTGTATCTGTTTCTTGAGTGTTTTGTAGGACTTAAAATTTTTCCAGTGCGTACTGTTTCTGTGCAGTCATTTGGAAAACTGAATTCACCCTTTCTTCCCTGTATTACTGTTCGGTCCAGGTACTCTGAGTTTATAGAATGAATGGACGCAGCAATCTGAGTAGTAGCCATCATTCATGTTACCGGTGGGGCCCGCCCGGTCACCTGCTACCAAGGGCCTTGGTGTTGAGGTTACTAGCTTCATACTTAATTCTAATTAGAATTCTTTCTTTCCCTGGGTGTTCTGTCTCTTAGGCCTTATCAGACTGATTTCTCTGAGCTGTGCCCATGCTAATATCTCGATGGCACTGAGTAGTTAATATATTAATATGATGAATATTTAAGAAAAAAGGCAGGATGCTTCAGGTTCAAGGCGGGTCTAATGGGAAAACTGTGTAGTCCCTTCGCGCCCCCTAGTGGTGGGAAGCCGGAGCCCTGGGGGGTTTCCTTCCAAGAGCTTCTCAAAGCCCCTTCATTGAACGGGGCCAGTAGATGTAGTAGTTTTCTTCAGATCGCCTGTGTCTGGGAGGTCTTCCCTGAGGAGGGGTGTTCAGCTGAGATCCTGGGGCTGTGCCTGGGTGCCTGGGATGGTACAGGTGGAGTAGGAATGCAGACGTTTCATGTGGGAGCATCTGTCTCTGAACCTGGCTGGACAGTGCCCCGGGGCGGTGGGGGCTGGCCCAGGAGGTGGTGAACAGCCGGGGCGTGGGGCAGAGCAGGAGGCGTGGGCTGTGCAGGAAAAGCCATCAAGAGATGTGAACCTTATTACTGAAATGCGATCATGTTTATTAGAGCGTGAGGCCAGGAAGTACAAATGTTTCTGGAGAACAAACCGCATTTGGTTGTGGTTTGACGGGAAAATGGAAATAAGCTATTGATCAGATTGCCTTTATCAGGAAGCGTATATGCAGGATTTGAATGAATATATCCAAGAGACTTTGGAAAACAGTTACCACAATATTTTTCTTATTTCCAGTTTGGGAAGCTGACTCCTTCAGGGGAATGGCTTAAATATTTATACTTAGAAATATTCTGAGCAGATAACTGCTTCAGAGGAAGAATTAATGAAAGTGTTTTTCAAAAAGACTGTAAGAGACGCATGACCAAAGCATATGTCCTCGCCTCCAGCTAGGGAGCAATGTCAGGAACTTTCTGTAAGTCCCGAGGATCTTTGGGAGATTTTCAGGTAGGATTTTCAGCACTCAAGTGTGCCTTCCACTTTAGAAAGTGTTTTCTGCTAGATCAGTGAGGCTGAACAGTTTGCTCTCGATGGCTTTAGTGGAACAGTTTTAGTTTTATATTAGGACACCACTTAGAGCTCTTCCAAGTTCTTGTGTTGAATGACCATTCTTTGGGAAGTATTTTCTAAAGAACTCTTTGCAATTCTTTGTTTCTCACAAGTTGCCATACAGAGTGGACTTTTGTAAATCAAAGTATCTAGGGTTCGCTTCTTTGCGGAAGCCCAGTAATCAGAAATAGATTTGGTACCTCCTTCCTCTGTCCTGTCCTTCTGCTTGTTTTGTGTTATGCATGATTTGAGCCATGAGCTCTACCAGCGAGCTTCACGGCAGTGCTGAGACTCCCAAGAATTGTGCTGGAATTTACCATGGGCTGAAGTGTTTCAATATTGGGATTTATCCAAAGGAAATCTGTCCTTGAACATGGTGAGTTGGAGAGGGTTCTGTGTTAAGTGCTGTATCTGTGGGCTCTAAGGCCGACAAGCTATCACCTGAGCATGGGTGGGCCTCATCTGTGAGCTGGATCTTCGCTACTGGCCCAGCATCTGCACCCAGGAACCCTGCAGAATGGGCTGTGCAGGTGGGCGGAAGGAAAGAAGAGCCTCATGCCAGCTTCCCTCCCAGGGCTCAGCACGCCGGTTGGCCCCTTCTCCACGCAGACTTGACCAACTGCAGCCCCAGAAGTCACAACAAGCCTGGCCGTGCTCACGTGGTGAGAGGCGGGTGGGGTCTCCTTGCCCAGAGCAACCCCCATGGGTTAGCAGAGGCAGGATGGGTCCAGAGCACACCTAGGAAGAGAACGGACCCGACAGCAAACCAGGTCATGAACTCGAAGGGCATGGGTTGGGGGATTTTTTTTCTTTTTCTTTTTTACAACTTTCTGATTCTTCTCTTCCCTTGAATTTGTAAAGGTGGAAATGTCCTAGTTTCTAGGAACGATCTCTTAAACGCTCATCTTTTCTCCCCCTCCATGGATAATTGCTACAGCTCTTAACACGTATTTGCTGGAGAGGCACAATGTAAGGATTCCGAATATTGACTTTCAAGCTGAACATCACCAGGGTTTGAGAGAGAAAATCCGAGTTTGGAGAAGAAAATAAAGATTAGTAGCCATGCCTCCTGACCATGATTGCTTTACTCTTTCCTGCTTTAATGTTGAAATACTAAATGCAAGAAACAACAGTAATGATAGAGTGGTTACTGGAAACAATCTTCATGTTATGTTTAATTAATCAAAGAAGCACAGTATGGGACACCTGCGTGGCTCAGTGGGTTACGCCTCTGCCTTCGGCTCGGGTCGTGATCTCAGAGTCCTGGGATCGAGCCCCGCATCGAGCCCCACATCAGGCTCTCTGCTCGGCGGGGAGCCTGCTTCTCCCTCTCTCTCTGCCTTCCTTTCTGCCCATCTGTGATCTCTATCAAATAAATACATAAAAAATCTTAAAAAAAAAAAAAGAAGAAGCATAGTATACTTTACGTTAACGTACGTACGTTCTTAGAGCGATCTGTGTATGTGTCCCCTGCAAAGGAGAATCAGTGTACACGGCCTTCCCTTAGGCGAGTGTGTCGGCCTCCAGCTGTGTGTCCCTCCCGCCTCTCCTGGGCCGCCTGCCAGCCCTGCCGCCATGATGTCAGGCTTCTCAGTGTGGATGGAGCTCCCAGGGGGGCCTCGTCACACAGTTTTTCCAGGACCCCGTGACACTTCCCACCACTTTCCCAGCAGTGTCGGCATTCAGGAAATGGTCCTGCAGATGTCTGATGGTTGTTGGGCTCAAAGAATCGCTCTTGTGGAATTTTTGGCTGAATCCCCACGCCACCCATTGACTGACTGTGACCCATCATTTCCCCATCACTGAGTTCTTGGTGAGCTCTGGCTCCAAAAGCAAATGCTCTCATTCCTTCAGTCATTTGCAGCTTTGTGTGGAAATTGAAATCTCCAGGCACCCATGACAGAAAGAAACAGCTGATCCGGCGTCACGTCCCGATCACGGCTTGCTCTCCCTGCGGCTGCTTCGGCCATGGGCGCACATGTTGGCCAGGCTCCGACGATGCCCACGAGGCTTTAGGCTGGGGAGGGGGCCCAGTGACCCAGCCACCATCGTGCGCCGTGCTGTCAGTTTCTGGGGGGCACGCGCACAGTCTTGCTTCACGCCAGCGGTCATGTTCACCACTGCTTGGTTCATCCTGTCCACACATCGATTTTACTGAATTCAAAGATTGTGGATGAACAAAACTACATCCTCGCCTTTAAAGTGTTTACTTCCAAGAGATGGAAATGCAGCCACAAAATCTAGTTAACATCGCTTGTTGGGTCTGTTCTGCTTCGTAACAGATGAATCCAAGTGCACGTAGCTGCACAGGGGTCGACCACTGTGGTCGGCCCGCCTGGGGCAGTGGGACACTTCTGCTTGTGGGTCAGTGCCCTGCAAAGACCCACGGTCATATTGTTTCAGATGTGAAAAATTAATTCAGAATTTAACTGAAAATGTGACCCCATGCTGACCATTGAAACAGGCACAATATGGTCTCTGATGGTAAGACCCAATGCCTGCTTCTTTGTTGGTGGTGTTTGTCGTTGGTAATTATGTTACCCTTCAAAGTTGGAAGCTTCACATTATTTCAAAGTTAACCATCCCGGGAGCTTCATTTGAATTTGGATTTCTGACGTAGACGGAAGGGGTAAGGCTTTAGTGATGGATTTCCATTATGAACTTGTTTCCATAAGCATTTTAAAAGGAAGGGAAATGACTGATATTATAACAATCTTTTGTTCCCATATTTTATGGATTTAAAAAAAAATATCTCCTTGCTTTAGATAATACATATTTTATGCAAAGTTTTATGCAAAATTTTTTAAGTTGCTCCATCCATGAAACTCTATTTCATGCCCAATTTAGAACGGCTCATTTGGATGCCAAGATTATTCTCCATGGCTGTATTCTTTTGTCTTTATAATGATGGCATTTTGGTCTTCCTCTTTAAATTCTGAATTCCATCATTTGAGGCTGCAGTGGCGATCACTTGTGTCATAGGCGCATACACATCCACTTGTTTTGTAATTAGTAGAATACATTGCACTGACGTTGAGGAGTAAAACTGCTAAATGCAATTGCATCAAAACTTTTGTGTAATATTTAACCAACTTCTCTTTTCTTCCTCCATTGAAATGTTCTTGACCGGGATGAACACGGGCTGTGGGCTCTGTGTGTGCCCGGCACGAGTTCGTGGCTGCCATGTTTGGGACCTTGCCTTTAACACAGCATGGGGACTAGATGACTTGGGGACTAGTTCTCAGGGGCTCTGACTGTA
The DNA here is from genome assembly GCF_022355385.1 of Mustela nigripes. NCBI lineage: Eukaryota > Metazoa > Chordata > Mammalia > Carnivora > Mustelidae > Mustela > Mustela nigripes. The sequence continues at coordinate 82,498,218 of NC_081571.1, read as the reverse complement.
CGTGTCCTGCCTTGAGGTCCAGCACATGGGTGGCCACCATTGTGGTCTCGCTGTTGCAGCTGCGTACTCTGGCTTGGGCATGAGCAGCACAACCAGCTTCTGCTCTCCCCGCGATGGCTGTAAAGATCTGTTAACAGCTCAGAGAAGTCATCTGGCCCGCACGCAGTGAGCGCTGTTTGCCAGCTAACGGTGGAGATCTTGGAACATTTATCTTGTTGGCTGGCTCCGCTCTGGTGCCCGTAATTGCCTTGGACAGGGCACGGGCTATTAGATTATTCATGTGCACTTTTGTCTGAACGAAAGAGTGGGAAAGTTAAAAAAAAAAAAAAAAAACTGTGGGCGATAACCAGAGCCATGTTGGTGGAGGAGTCACTGCCTTCTTGGCTACTTAATTTCAAAGCTCTTGGGATGTACGGATTGCTTAAGCATTCCGGTGATCCTTGGGAAAGAATGTGTTCTTGTGCTCAAGCGAGGACTGGCAGATTTCGGAGTTCTGTTCCCGGCAGCATGTGGGAGTCACCCCGTGACATGTGACAAGTCAGTTAAGCATCAGAATCCTAGTGCTCCCACCTGTGAAATGGACATTAAAGGGGATAGGTTAATGCTGCTGAATTGTTTAACAGTTTGCTGGGAACAGGCTTGCTCTAGTGACCTAGAAAAACCGTGGACTGTGTGTGCAGGCTGACCTCATTTCTATTTTTGGCTTTAGCGCTGACTCAATGAGAAACTTGTAAGAATCAGCTAATCGGGCTCCGGGCCTCCATGCATTCCATGGTTAAAATGAGAATGAAAGCCTTATCTGCAGCGGGTCTCATAGTGATAGAGCCAGATAGTAATTAAGTACTAAAAATATACTGCCGAAGACACTGGAAACTCTTACACGGATGTGCCTCTCGCATTTCCTTACGATGCCCTGTCAGGCTTTTTGGGGAGACACAGTGCAGTGTTCATTTCGTTTTCGTAGCCAGCTGTTCGCCGTTCACATCTCTTGTTTCAGGTAGAATTTTCCCGCGTCCGAGGATCAGGGAGGAGGCCGGCGCGGTGACAGCGTGGCTGTGTCTCTGTGGTCAGCGTGGCTGTGTTTCTGTGGTCAGCATTCTCTGTGGCTGGAGCACACCCCTCCTGGTTCAGGTTAACAGTGAGCCTATGGGAGCCGCTCTCCAGGGAAACCAGTCCTGGCCCGGGAGGGCTTTTCTTCCCCAGCTGGCCCAGGCCTTACGGAGCAGGTGCCGGCATTTCGTGTGAGGTCCTGCGCGGAGGGCTCGGTTCCTTGGATGCCGCCGTCCACCAGGGCGTTCCAGGCTACAGGCCTTGATTTCCTTTAATCCATTTACTATTTTATTATACCTGCTGGGGTTTGCCGTAATCCCCTCCGCGTTGATTTACACGCTGTTTCTGGACTCTGGACTCACACCTCCAGTGAGTCCCGCCGTCCGTACACACACATGTTGGAGTCCCACGTGCGGAACCACACTCTGCGTTTTGAAAACGCAACAGGCAGCGAATTTGCAGCAAGTCCCAAGCCAAGTGGTTGGGAAAGGGGGGCGGCGACCGGAGTCCTCGCCCTGACTCCCTCCGTCGGTGCCTCCGCGAGGTGCTTCTCGGGAACGCGTGGTGGCCTGCGTGTCTGGAGGTGCGTGTGGACGCTGTGGAGCGTGTGTCTCGTCGGCTTATTCTCACTCGAGCTAAGATAACTGGGAAAGAACTGGGTGCTCCGCCATCCAGAGGACCTTCTGCTTCTCAGAGTCCGCAGGCGATGGCTGTTCGCGCGACCCTTGGTCTCATAAGGTTGCGTTAGAGTCCACAGGCTGTAAAGAAAATAGGTTTTCTTGATTTCGTATTGTGATGATGGTGCTTTTCTGTTGGCAACTTAACTGTGGCAGTCTTCCTTAACTCCTGCGGAACCGGGTCACGGGCTCACCGATGCCTCTGGGAGAAATGCTGGGTCCGGGGCGGGCGTGGACACCTCTCCACTCCACGCTCTGTGCTGGTTGTATTTTTGCTTAATTTCTTGTGCTCACGTGGCTCAATGGACCTCGGAGCCGTCCTCTTGCCGCCATCCGGCCTCACTGGCTCCTCTCTCCTCCTCATGTACTTATTCTGTGTTTGTCCTTCAAGGGTCAGCCTGGGGCTCAGCGCCCCAGTCTTTCGGACTGTCCGAATAATAGTGTTCTAAAGATAATGTTTCTTACTTTATTTTTTTGCTCTGTGAGGGGAGAGACTATAGTTAAACTTGGATCATATCTTTGCAAAACTCACGTTTTAAGGACACCTTTGAAAGCCCATCATCAGACTGTGCGTTGCACAGAGAAGTCTCTGCCTTTCGTGCTGCAGCTCACACCGTGAGCTCCGTCTTCACAGCTCCTAGGAATTGGAAGGAAGAACCGACTGGCTTTCAGGGTCTTGGCGCTGTGCCTACTGTTTGATACGATCCCACTAGGTGACTGCGTGCGTGATCGGTTCAGTGAGAAAACCCCAACTTTTTCTCTTTTTAATTACCTGATAAAGTATTTAGCATTTGGTGTATCGTGCGTGGAAAGCATGTGCCAGGGTTTGGGGGTGAAGAGTCCTGCCCTCAGAGAGCTTGAAGTGCCGTGGAGAGAAGCCTCCCGAAACGGGTTAGTTTGCGGCGTCGGCTTTCAGATGCCGCGTAGACTTGTGCGGTGCTGGGCGGCACGTGGAAGGGTGAGTGCCGACTCATCTCCTCCGTTTGGTCCAACGCGCCTCCTCGCTGACCTGCTGCTGCTCCTCCACAGGGCGAAAGGGGCCTCCCAGGGTTGCAAGGTGTCATCGGGTTTCCTGGGATGCAAGGACCCGAGGGGCCGCAGGGGCCACCAGGACAAAAGGTAAGCTTGGCTGGGTCATGGGGGCGGGGGGTGTGCGTTTAAGGTGCTCCACACTCTTCTCATGGAGACACTTCTGTCTGGTTTCAGGGTGACACTGGAGAACCCGGGCTGCCCGGAACGAAAGGGACAAGAGTGAGTACAAGTGTGACTTAAGTCTGTGATGCTGTGGTGAGACGTGATCCAGGGACGCCTCCCGGAGCGGGCTCTCTGCCCCTCCCGCCTCCCAGCAGTCCTCGGGGCGTCCCTTCTCCTCGCCTGTCCCGTCGCCGGCCTCTCTGCCCGGCGCTGTGACCGCGTGGGGCCCGTGGGGCCAGGACGGGTGACGTGAGTGCTGGCCCCAGCTCCACCCCATCCTCGGGCCGGCTTCTCCTGCCCTGTGCTTCTCCCGTGGACCTGCTTTATTTTGGGGGCGGGGAGATGACAGGTCTACGTGTCACTGAAGGAAAGGGCTTCCTGTGCTGTGAGAAGCGGTTGCATTTGGAGAGCTCACCTTGCTCTTCTCGCTCTGCCTGGGGCTTGGGCCTCCCCTCCTGGGAGAGGCCCAGGTGAAGACCTCTGAGAGCAGGGTTTGAAAGTAGAGAAGCAGGAGGATGCTCTCAGCATTTCCTTCTGCTGGTGTTACCCAGCTGGGGGGCAAGTAGCTGGCACTTCTGGGGTAGGAGGCCGCGGCCAGAGCCCTGGAGCCGCCCGGGGGGAAGGAGCCGCAGAGCTCCTCGAGGACAGGCCTGGCACTCTGCCCGCAGTGAGATGACTGATCTCACGAACTCTCGTCCCCAGCGATCCGAGATTTTAATGTAAATTATATCTGCGTATACATACATAACTTAATGTGTTTACGTGGATACGACGTCTATGACATAATATTTATACATGTAATAAACAGTATATCATTTCCCTAGAAATCACAGAGACATGAGGACAGTTCCTTTATGAGGGTGCAGCCTTGATTTTGGAAGTGATTCGAGCCAACGTTGGGTGTAGACATGCCGCCCCTGTGGGCTGGGCGCTGGCCGCCTCTCCCGCAGAATGCCCGTGGGCCGGGTGGGGGCCGCGGGCACGTAGCCGGGCGGGTGCAGTGGGAGGAGATGAGGCCCCATGCTCACTGCCCTCTCATTTCTACCCTTACAGGGACCCCCAGGAGCAGCGGGTTACCCCGGAAACCCAGGACTGCCGGTACGTAGATAAAATGCACGTGCTTCCTCGGTGAGACGCGTGATGGGCCTGACGGCACCATGCGGCGGTCTTCGTTGGGCAACCTTTGTACCTTCTCAATCGCAGGGTATTCCTGGCCAAGACGGTCCCCCCGGTCCTCCAGGTATCCCCGGATGCAACGGAACAAAGGTAACTTTGGGACGAGGTCCCTCCCTCACGCGCAGGCTGCCCTGCTTCCCGAGCTGACCATCGGACGGTGCTGTCCTGTGAACACGGTTTTACTGCCCCAGCTGGACAGACACCATCCCTCCCCAAGCGCTTTTTATCTGATGAGGAGCTGCACGTTCCTCATATTTTGTTAGTTCAACAAACATGGAATTGTGCCTTTCTTTTTCATGGGCTCTTACCCTGTAGTCACTTTAAACATGAAACTCCTCGCCTCTTAGCTGTCGCTGACGCAGATAAAATGCCAGTATTCACCCGTGTCCCTGTTCTCGGAGAGCTGTCTTCTGTCGGGAAGGAGCACGGAGAGTGAAGCTGGTGACACATCGTTTTTAGGATGTGATTTTCACCAGCAAATGACGTCTCTCTGAATGGGGGGTGGAGTAACTGAAGGGGCATCTGGAATGATGTCCTGTCAGCCTTGCATCCGACTGACCCTCTGCTGTCCCCTAGGGTGAGCCAGGGCCTCTGGGGCCCCCGGGTTTGCCTGGATTCGCTGGAAATCCCGTGAGTATAGCACTGTTTCCGCTAGAACTTCCTCCTTTGGTTGTAATTCTTTTCTTCTCGTTCCCTTCGCTTTCCTTGCCTTGGACTTCCCTCTTCACGCCAGTGCCGTGTTCTGATCACTCTTCTCTTTTCCAGGGGCCGCCAGGGTTGCCAGGAATGAAGGTACGTCCGCACGCATTGCTGGGTTCATTGCAGGAGGAAAGCGGGGGCCGGACAGACACGTTCCCTTCAGGTCACCTTGGTTGACTGATTGCCCGTTAACGCGTTCATCTAACCCGCCCTGTTCCACGAGTATCCCAGTCGTAGGCACAAACTTAAATTTCAGGGTGTGAACCTGAGACCCTGGGTGCAGTTTCTGAGTAGGAAGTAAGCAGCAGTGGGAAGCACGGTGTGGTGGTGAGTGTTAGCAGATGGGATCCGGGCCAGGTTAGTGCTCTGCAGAGCCCGTCCCGGTGATGCTCCTTTCCCTGAGCCACGGGACAGACGTGCTCAGACGGTATCCCGGCTTCACTTCAACGCAGGCGTCTTGCGTGTTGCGTGTCGTCTGGAGTCACTGTTGTAAAGTCTGTGATTCCTGCAGGAAGGCCCCATTCTGTTAGGCTAGATCCTTGGTGTCCTGCCACTGCCCCCTCCTTATTCAGAGTGAGTCCATGGCCTTTCTCAGCTTGACTATCCCCCTGCGTCGGGGGGGGGGACCCAGAACCCTCTGCCCATGGTGAGGAAGGGATGCTCTGAGCCCCTCCTGCTGTGGCACCCGGAGTGATGGGGTCCCTGCTGCCTCCCCAGCGGGGGCGGTTCCTCCATCCACACTTGCACAGTGAGCCGGCATGGGGTGTGGTCCCCGCAGGTGCATGGCCATGCCCTGGCCCCTCGGCATTCTTCCCTGGTCGTGGGGGAGCAGAGAATGCTGCCTGCGAGTCCTTCCCTGGCGGTGCGGTGCTGGCATAGTGGGGTTCCATGGCTCTCGCCGACCTGACTCAGGGTGCGTGCCCCGTGCCGCACGGCGGTTCCGAGAGCAGGGGCATCTGGGTGTTGGGTACAGTTCCCAACTTCCCGTTCCTCAACAGCCACACCAGAGACAACCACGTGTCTGAGTGAGGTTGCGTGTTCATGTGCCCCCGGGTCCAAGAACACCTGAGAAACATGATCGTCCCGTATCATGACCATCCCGTGTTTTAGTCAGGGCTCTGCGAGAACCAGAACCAGCAGGGGGCATGTGTGTATTTATGGATATAGGTGTGTGCGGGCATAGCTGTGTGACCTGGTAGATTTATTTTAAGGAATCACATGACTGTGTGGGCTGTCAACCCCAAAATCTACAGGGCAGGATGGCCGGCTGGAGGTGCGGGGAAGAGCCAGGGTCCCAATTCAGAGGTTTTCTGGAGACAGAGTTCCCTCTTTCTTGGGGGAGTTCAGGTGTTTTTTTTTCTTTTCCCTCGTGAGGCCGTCCACTGATTGGACGCGGCCCACCCACATCATGGCGACTGACCTGCTCAGAGTCTCCTGACTTAAATCGTTATCTTCTCATAAAAATACCTTCACAGCGACATCCAGACTGGGGCTTAACCAAATGTCTGGGTACTGGGGCCTGGCCAAGTAGACACACAAAATTTACCATCATACCTTGCTTTTATAAAAATGCTCATTCAGGGGCTTTTAGTGACAGATAATCCTTACCGCAAGAGAATGCTCGGAGCCCGTGGCCCTGATCTGCGCGCTCCCTCCGTGTGTGCGGGATGGCTGCGGGCTCGGGCTGGGGCTCCTTCCACCCGTGCCTCCGTCCCGTCCAGCGGAGCCGCGCCTGCTGCACCAGGCACTGGGCGGTAAGATACTAGCAGTGACGGAGGCGGCAGTGTGTATACTCCAGGTGTAGACAGAGCCTTGCTCCTGGATTCCACACCTGTAACGCACGCCTCTTACTCGGCATAGAAATAGCTGAGTAATAGCCGACTGCTATTTCTTTATAGAAATAGCAGTAATTGTGACTTTTTTTCCTTTCTTCATCCCCTAGGGGGATCCGGGTGAAATCATCGGGTATGTGCCTGGGACCCTGTTGAAAGGTGAAAGAGGATTTCCTGGACCCCCAGGAGCACCAGTAAGCATTTGCTAAACAACTCTATGCACTCGAAGCGTCTCTCCTAGTTCCCATCTAATTCCATTTTCAACAACTTCCAGGGCTCGCCAGGACTGCCAGGCCTCCAGGGTCCTGTGGGCCCTCCAGGATTTACCGGACCACCAGTAAGTGTTGGGGGAAACCTCTCGGAGTCACTCACTGGAGGAACAGCTGTGTTGAGGCACAGAAGTAAATCCGGTGTCATCCCGACTTACACAGTTGTTGTGCCCGGATGGAGAGAATGAGCTGCTTTCTTGGGAGAGTGTCAGGCACTTAGGACACTCGTATTCCAGAGCCCAGGGTGGGAGGCTGGTGATAGCCACCATGGCCCACACAGATAACACGTTCATTCCTAGAGGGCCTGGGTGCCTGCCTGTGGTACTGTGGCCCGAGGAGGCCAAATTCAGAGATGGACAAGGCCGGCTGTGCCTGGAGATGCACAGCCTGGAGATGTGCCTGGACTGAGCTCCGGGACATAAGCCCCCTGAGAGACCCCCACCCCCACCCAGGGCTCCCCTCTCTCGCTGGCCTCCTGCACAGCTGGTGGTTCCCAGTAGGACGAGGGCCCATCTCCTCCCACTCACACATTTTGAGAGCACAAGAGAGTTAATATGAACGAGACTTAGCCATTGGTTAAATGTCATGTTCACCAGCAAGGAACAATGTTCCCCAGACGGTAGCGTCCTTTTGCTAGCCTGCCCGACTGTCCTTAAGGGTCTGTCAGGCCGCCCTCCCGCCCCTCCCTATCCAATCCAGCAATTCTCATGTCCGTTCTCTTTTATATTCTCGCAAATAAATGGACTCATTTTTGCAAGAATGATTAGTTTTTTTTTTGTTGTTGTTTTGTTTTTTTAATGACTGAAAAGCACTCTGAAATTTTGTTGCAAATACAGGAAGGTTTTTCCTTCATTACGGCTTATGCACTTGAAGAAATCATTCAGCTTCATAGATAAAGAGTTATATCCACAGTGGGCGAACACCATTTCTGAACTGGAAGCTCTAGGGCTCTCAGAGTTGGGCTGAGAATTTCGTTCAGCATCTCTGCTCCCGACACGTTCTTGGATCAGGGGATTTCACAGGGAAGTGCCTAAGATTTTGAGGTGTTTCATCCCTGTTAATTATTATCCTGGGCTAATTCCTAGTTATTTTCCAAATCTTATAGATCCAAAGCACAGGATAAATTTAAATACTTCACAAATCTATAACTGCATTAATTCTGGGAGCCTTAAGGGAACTCTGGTAGAAAGAAGCACGTCCGTCTCACCAGGGTCGTGAGTGATCGTAAATTAAAACGCTGTCTCTTACAGGGTCCTCCAGGCCCTCCTGGCCCTCCAGGTGAAAAGGTAAAACTATTTTTCATTTGACTTTCTTTGGCATTTGTTTAAGGCTACTGCGAAATCACCGCTCTTTGCTCTAAAGTCTCTTTAAACAGTTTTGGAAAATTACATTTCTTTATCTATCTCTGTTAAACATCTGTCCATCCACCTGTCCCTCTCTCCATGCATCTGCCTGTCTGTCTGTCTGTCCATCTGTCTATCCATCCGACTGTCTTTCCTTCCAGCACCCCTTATGCGTTATTTTGGAAGCACTGATCTTTCCCTTAGTTTCCTATAGTCAGATTTTAAAAACTTTAAATTGAAAAAAAAGGTTTTATAGAATTTTTTCAATAACACTTTAAAGAAATTCTTAATGGACATTGAATATAATGTGATCACAACTTTGTTGAAAATTTCATGGTAATTGTTGAAAGAAGTTCTTGCCTTAACTCTATCCTGTTATTACATTTTCTGTATTTTATGTGATATTTATTAGATGATTTTGAGCAGAGTAACATGGAAGCCTATTTTTCATCAACAGGGGCAAATGGGCTTAAGTTTTCAAGGGCCAAAAGGTGATAAGGTGAGTACACATCGCTTTGGAGTGTTTTCATGTTTAAAGTCACGGTTCTAAGTGTAAAAGGAGCTGCAGCCTCGGAACCCCTTCTTGGTCCCCTACAGCCATATTAGGCTTCTCTGCACGTCCTTCATTAGTGTTTTCCCTACACTGGAAAGCAAGAATTGTCTGACATTTTCCACCTGTGATCTGACCAGCAGAGAATACGATGAGGCCATTAATTCTAGTTCTCTGTACGTCGAGTTCAATCAGAATGTTTGCACGCAGTGATAAAGCCAGCCCTAGACTTTATTATAAAAGAGTCAGTTGGTAGCACGACTCTGCTAACCCCTGCAGCGACGGAAGGCTGCCATGCCTAAATGCGGAGGAGGTGAGCCACAGAAACAGCGAGGCACACAATGGAGCGGGGGGAGGGAGGCCAGGGTGGGGGGCGGTCCCTGATCCTCTGCTGATCTCTCTGCGGGTTTCCCTGGATCAGATCAGGGAAGCGGGGCTGAGCCAGTGGGGGTTCTGGGGATTGTGGCCGCGCCTGCCCCGGGGCCCACATCTCCACTGCTGTCCACACCCGTGTAGAGACCACCACTGGCGGGTGCCGCGTGTGGCTGAGGCCTGGGCAGGTCTGGACTGACTCTTGGCCTCTGGGTTCCACTCCGAATTTGGTCCAGTCTTTCCATAAACCTCACTGTAAGGTGACCCTGTAATGACACCATTGAATTCTTTGGATCTCGCTCATTGTGCCGTCGCTGGGATTCTGTACTTCCGTTGCACGCAGCCGTTAGGGTGCCCGAGGAAGAAAGTTCGTCAGGGCTGTCTTCCTTCTGGGGCACCTAAAGATCCCTCCTTTCTTCCCAGGCTCTCTGGGGCAGTCTGTGCCCCTTTCCTCCGTCTAAATGCCGTCAGACTGTGCATGTGTCCTGCTGTGGACACATAAACTGCCTAAAAACAGGCCTGGATGCATTGGGAGACGTGTCTGATTTTGGTGTTCTTCCTTGATGTGGTGGCTCTCCTGACTCCGCAGGGTCTCCTGGCTTCGTGTCTTCATGTCTTGACTGTGCTGTCTTCCTGCCCAAACTGAACTTTCTGCTGAGACGGGGATAGGTTAGGACAGAGATAATTTACATTTTTAAAAAAATAGATGTCTAGTTTTAGGCTTTTGTCTGCCTCTGCATTTTCTTCTTTGTATACTTAATGTTATGCCTCATTCATTCCCATTGTTTGAATCAACAGGGTGACCAGGGGGTCAGTGGGCCTCCGGGAGTACCAGGACAAGCTCAAGTTAAAGAAAAAGGAGACTTTGCCACCAAAGGAGAAAAGGTATGAGATGGATTTTGTCCGGTGAAGGCTGGCTTTCTAATTTGGACAAATGGAAGGCATATAGGGAAACGGGGTCCGAGTCCGGTTTCTCCGGTTACACGCACCAGTGACCTGCAGGACAGGCTTATAGACTCTCCACCCCACAGAATCCGAGTGTCTGGAGAGCAGAAGCAGCTGGAACTGGGTTGGAGCAAGGTTGACCCCCGAGGGAGGGCTTCTTAGATGCGCCAGGTTGGGGCTGGGCTGGGCAGCGGCAGCGAGACCCGCTGGGGGTGGCGGGTCACAGCTGCCACAGACAGAGCGTAATTAAACCCACAGCCTTGCCAGTGTTGAAATTTGAATATTGGAGACCAAGGAGCAGTTCCTTGTTAACATAGCAAGAAAAGGAATTTTTTAACTTGCACGTTCAGTGTTTATAAAAATCAATATAGCCATTAGTGCTCATGGCTCACGCTCTTGCTCTTTTTAAAAAAATCCTTCTAGGGTCAAAAAGGTGAACCTGGATTTCAGGTGAGTACTCCGTTCTTGTTCATTGCTATTTTATGTGAATATTTGTACTGGATTTAAGTTACAAGCTTACTCACCTTCTCTGTGATATTTGCATAATTTAATATTTTACTTAAATACCCTAGCGACGCTCTCTTTTTGTTCTTTCAAGGGAATGCCAGGGTTTGGAGAGAAAGGGGAGCCCGGAAAGCCAGGGCCCCGAGTGAGTACCCTCAGAGTCCTTTTGCTTCTTATGCGAGCACGTTCCTTCCTTTCCTGGAGTCCTGGGTTTACAGAAGCCTGAGTGGAAGACGCGGGTTGGGCTCTTCGGTTTCTCCCCGTCCTCTCCCGAAGGGCTTTCCTGGAGCCCGTGTGAGCAGGAATGAGGAGGCCGCCTCCATCTGAGAGTCCTTCCTGGGAGGTGGGGGCTCTGGTCTCTCGGAAGAGCCCCCCAGCCCCAGCCCACTGGCTTCTCATGGAGAGCCCCCGTTCACTTGCTCAGAGCACTCCGTGCCCGTTGCTGCTGCTTCATGAGCGGTCAAGAGCCGAGATGCTCAGATGCCTCCCAGCCCACGAAGCCTGGGGACAGGAGCCCCAGCCGCTGGTCTCCGGCTCCCACCCCGCCGTGATGGGGGGACCTTCGTTGAAACGAATCCTCTGCTTATCAGCCACCAGCCCTTGCCATTCGGAAACTTCTCTGCTGTTCACTGTGCGGCCAGATGCCACGCTTGCCTTAGGAGATGGGGAACTCATCAGGCCCTGTTGTTTAAGCATTGACAAGTCTGCTTCTGCTGTCCTGTTTCTATAGCCAACCTGCGTAGACGGCATTGCTCACTCTGTGGTACTGTCAGCCTACGCAGCTTCCCGGCCTGGATGCTGGAGACTGTTTATTATTGCTTTCATGAAATGCTGAGATCTCTCTCCATCTTTATTGCACAGGGAAAACCTGGAAAAGATGGCGAAAAAGGAGAAAAAGGGAGTCCAGTAAGTATTTCTCTGTAATTGTTTAAAAAAATGTTTATTTATTTGACAGAGGGAGAGACAGCGAAAGAGGGAACATGAGCAGGGGGAGTGGGAGAGGGGGAAGCGGGCTTTCCGCTGAGCAGAGAGCCCGATGTGGGGCTCGATCCCAGGACCCTGAGATCATGACCTGAGCCCAAGGCAGATCCCAGAACCCTGAGAACATGACCTGAGCCCAAGGCAGACACTTAACAGCTGAGCCCCCCAGGCAGCCCTTTCTCTGTAGTTTTTAGGAGCAAACTGTTGGCTTGGCTGTTGATGGGTGCTTTCCGTGTCCCCCCACAGGGCTTTCCAGGCGACACGGGGTACCCGGGACCCCCAGGCCGCGAAGGTTTCAAGGTAAGCCACGACACTACGGAAGCATTCCCTGCAGCCTACGGTTCAGTTTCCTAAAACTCGGGGCTCAAGTAATAAAAATGACTGCCCTCCCTGTGAGCAGCACACGCCTTAACTTCGTGGTTTTATTGACGCCTGTGATTGTTTTAGAAAGAGGAGCATAAAATGTTCCACTCGTTCAGGTTTTTAGGTTGTTATGTGTCTTTTGTAGTAGATGAATTTTATCTAGTTTCGGAACAATAAAAAATGCAGACAGGATGAAGGAAAGCAAGTTTGTTTAACTTTCCCGTTACTGATCAGCAGTGCGCAGAACGCACAACCGTCCTGTGCGTTCACGCGCACACACCCCTCTGGAACAACAGGCTGTGCGGAGCGTCCAGCTTCCTCCCTTAAGGACACGGCGTGGATGCGTCTGAGTGTACACGCGCAGCCGCCCGGGACATCCTGTGTCCACGCCTTGTGTTGCTTGGTGTGTGGGTCGTACCCACACGCTCACAAGGACAAGAATCTGTGTTCCCTTGTCTGGTCATTTCCCAGTCACGGATTCCTACACGCCCTTTTTCTGGGCGAGTGCTTGTTATCAAACTTTATGAAATATTTGTCGATGTGATAGGCAGAAAACGCTCACCGATGCGAGACTAGGTAGCCTGAGTCTGTGCTGACGGAAATAGCTTTGGAACAGCGTCTCCAGCACGACTCGCGGGTGGGGGCGGGCCTCGCAGTGCCTGAAAGCCAGGGACGAAGGGGAAGATCCTTCCCTGACACTGGCACTGTTGAGGAGGTCCAGTCTTGAAGGCTTTAAAAGGTAAGTGTGTTTAGGATGTTTTCACTAAGGTAGTTTTTAAGTCTCGCAGATACTTCTAAAGTCTCATATTCAAATCAGGAAAATTAAAGCATCTAGTGCGGGTTTACTGCTAAGTTTATTGCTGTGACTTAAAGGGGCAGCTGCATTCATGGGGTATGTGCAGGTCTTGGGACTCCTAGAGGTGTTATTGTGGGACTTACGTAAAACATCGGACATAGCACGATTAATTCCTTTGGGTTTTTTCTTCTAATATGAATGAAATTAAGGCTAAAGGTGATTAGAATTTATCCACCCAATGTTTTCAGGTCATGCTGGATTTTAGGGGGGAAAGATGAAACCACAGGTTCCTTTCATTCTGACTTCCGGTGCAGGTTTAGACAGCCTGACGCCTAAAAACCTCTGGTATAGTGATTTCCTTAAGAAAACGTATTTAGAAATCAGAGGCTTTCATTCCATTTACGTTTATTTTATTGAAAAATCACCAGATACTAATTCAGCTCAGGAAGGATTCTGTTTGCATTGCCCGAGGTGGCGAGCGATCAGACACAAGGAACACCGTCAGCTGCTTTGTCACCTGAACAATTAGACGCCCCCCCACCCCCGCCCTGGACCCTTTGCGGAAATCCTTCCTTTTGCGCATCACGGTCCCGCAAAGCAGAGGGACCTGCGTCCGCTTTCGGTGTAGTAAGTGCAGGCGCTTTGAGTCCCTCACAGGAAATAACTTTGGTGTAAGTGGGCGCAGTCCTTATTTTTCTGGAACAAGAAGTTGAGCCATTGTCTAGTCAAAAAATAGAAGTATTTCTTCTTTTGTAGGGAGACAAAGGTGAAGCAGGTCCTCCAGGCCCACCCGGAATTGTGAGTAAAAGTAAAAGTGCTGTTTGGTCGTCTGTCGGGATCTGGGGCCACGTGCCTGACGTACGTGTGTGTGTTTGTGCGCGCGTGTGTGCGTGCGCGTGCGTGTGTAGAGAGGGCGTGTGTTATTTAAAGTCATAAACTTATATTCTATATTGTGTGGCGTTTGGTACTTACTTTTTATTATATTTTGATAATTTCTGCATTTCCTCGACCACAGACACTGGAAAGATTTGCCCGTGGGTAATGATAAGAGCAAAACTTTTGAAACTTTTCTTTTTCTGATGGTCCATTAAGGAAAATGCTGAAAGAAACTGACCACCCATCATTTGACTCTCCCTAGTAAAACCGTCTTCAGGCCTGCAGATAGCATTTTACTTCTCGTAAAGATGCATGGGCGGCACATGTCTTCTCGGGGTGCGCTTCCCGGAGCGGGATGGCTGCGGGGAAGCCCGGAACCTCCTCCTCCAGATGCGGGGCCCCTTCCGTACCTGTGACCTGGCAGCCACGGTCGAGTGGTCTGTTGGTGTCGTGGCCGCAGATTGTAATGACGTCTGTGAATTTAATTGCCACAAAGGAACTCTATTTTAAGGGCAATCTGCAGTATTTGGTTTTGTTGTTTCTCTTGGATTCGCCCGATTTAGAGTCGTGCTGACCTAGTTCACTGCTTTGTAGCACGTTCTTGGCCTGGATCCGTCTGTCCTTGAGGAAGTCCCCACTTGGGACCATTTCAAAAAACAAGAACAGAAACCAGCCACCACAACCGAAAACCTCTTGCAGGGCCCCGTTCGCGGGTCCCTGTGACTTCCCGCCGGGGACACGGCAGGGTGCTGTGAGCGCGCTCTGTCCGTGCTCTGTTCACTTAGCGGCTTGTGTGGACAGTTAGACATTCGAGATAAACCCAGCCCCCAGAATTCGCACTCTTCTGGCTCGGCCCGAGCCGCACGCGGAACGCTGCGGGAAGGCCAGCTGAGACAGGAGGAAGCAGAGCCGCGCAGGGTGCTGGGGGGGGCGGGGTCCCTTTTCTGCTTCCTCACGACTCCCCCATCCCCGCTGTGCCCCAACTGTTGTTTCTTACCGTCCCCTTTCTTGCGATGGTTGCGGTTGCGGATGATTAGTCTCCCTGTGCGCTGCCGTAAGTGCAGCCAGCCACTGCCCTGCACTCTGATGGTCTCCTCTGTAATTCAGGCAATCGGCCCAGGACCCTTGGGAGAGAAAGGAGAGCGGGGGTACCCCGGCGCCCCAGGGTTGAGAGGAGAGCCAGGCCCCAAAGGTACATCCGTCTCTCCTTTCCCCTCCCCTTCTCTCGAGCCCCCGCCCCCTTCTCTCCCCCACTTCCCCCCCCCCCCCGCTCCTTCCCCCGTCTCGCCCCTCCCTCCCTTCCCCTCCCCCTCTCTTTTCCCGCCCGCCCGCCTCCACCCTTCCTCTGTCTTTCTCTTCTCCTTCACCTTTCTTCCATTTCCCCCGTTTGCACCTGCGCGCTCAGGTTTGCTAACAGCGACAGGCCTCGCAGGCCTGCCTGGCGACGGAGGCCTGTCTCAGACTCGGGTCCGCCTTCCGTCCTGGCGCTGGGGCTCCTGCAGCGTCTGCATGCAGCCCTGTAGGGCCCTGTAGGGCCGGGGCGCGGTGTTCCGCCCGTGCCCTTCCCTCACCCTGCGGGCCCGGGGCCCCGGGGCCCAGACCCGCAGGCTCCTGTGTCTGACTCTCCTTCTCTTTGAAGGTTTCCCGGGATTGCAAGGCCAGCCAGGCCCTCCAGGTGAGTATCCTTGGCCGACGGTAGTGGTAGTCGGACGACATCTGTGTGGTTCGTGTCCCGAGTGAGTGTTTCACGTTCGTGGGTGACCTGCGAGAAATGGCTGTCGATTCTGTTGCACGTTTTTCTAGTAATGACGGCAAGGGTGTTCACAGCTCTGGTCGTTGACTTCGGAAGTCACAGGCGGCCATGGGGTTGTGAGTGTTCCTGGGGGGGTTCCCCTGTCTCTCCTCAAGTCCTCTCACCTCTCCCTGGCTCGGACCTGCCCCCCAGTCTCCTTGACCCTGCCCAAGGACGCAGGCCCCGCAGGCCCCTCACTGTCAGTGTCCACACTCCCTGTCTCCGGGGAGCCTTCGTTTCTCTCTTGGGAACAGACTCAGCTGAGACCCCCTCACTGATCTACCATCTCTGGTCTAGTTTATCCGTGGGCATCCCACGTGCCTCGCTGTACTTAGTGTGTGATCCTGCTGTGCCCACTGCTTAGTTCGTGGTGGGATTCCTGTGTGTGTGTACGTGTGCACACGTCTGTGTGTGTTAGCACGCAGGTGTCTGTGTGCCAGTGCTTATGTGCATGTGTGCAAATGTGTGTGTGCGCACATCTCCCCCAGTCCCTGGAGCAGATCAGACAGGCTGTGAGGAAAACCCACATGTGCACTGGAGTCCACAGCACAACCCAGTGCTCACGGTCCTTATGTTCTTGGTTTTGTGTGTGTTTTATTTAGTTTTGTGTTTTATACTTTTTCATCATTTCCCTTTCTGACAGCTCACCCGCTGTAATTTCTCCCAGGGCTCGTTCCTTTTTGCTGGAACATGTAACCCTCCACCCCGTCCGGCGCTGAGGACTTGCTCCAGCCCTGGCACGGGCACCTCACTGCCTGCCTTCCTGCTAAAGCTGTGGATCTCGCTTTCAAATCACCCTTCTCTGTTTCCATCCACTTTCTTTTCTGTGGTCATGAAAATGCTGACCTCCAGCCATCCTAGTGCACACGTCGCTCTGTGTCTTCCCTGTTGTCTGCCGGGTTTACTTCTGAAGCTTTTTTATGCCTGTTCGCCTTTTAACTTACAGTATTTTCAGAGGTCTGTGAAACTGCTCTGGCCTTATCTGCTCTCCCCTGGTCAAAGCCCGGCCTCGGACCCAGCAGCGCTGCACTCCGTGAGCCCTGGGGTCCTTTCCTGGGGCCAAGCTGGGTGCTTCCTCCCCTCCCGTCGTGGGGCCTTCAGCCCCAGCCCCCAGGGGCCTCCTTTGGTCCTGCTGGTGCTGATGAGCGCACATGAGGGTAGCATTTCTTCTCCTACGACTGCAGCTCCTGCTCTGGGATCGGTCGTCTTCCTGGGCACTCCCTCATCCTCTGCACTCTGCTCTTTAAGGCCACAGACAGCGTCCTGGTGGCTGGGGCTGGGAGCAGAGGCCCCAAGGGCGGCCCCGAGCTGGTGCTCCTGCCGGCACGAGTGGGAGATCGCTGCGCCCACCCGGAACGGTGGCACAGCCTCTCTCTTACCCCCAACTCCGCTTTCCGTGTTCAGACTGACATCACGCTCCGCCCAGAACATCGTCTTTGTCCTTAACTTTACTTCTAGGCTGTTCCATTTCCATTGCCAGCACAGTTCCTGTCCCCTGGGTCTTGTGTCCACTTTTCTTTGGTGACGTTTTCATGCCCTGAGCCTCTAAGTGGAAGTGAAATTGACGCTCACTGGCCTTGTCATTCATTTGGTGGGAATACTATTTGCACCATAAAAAAAAAAAAAAAGCACAGATTTTTCCCCATGTCTGGGTCGTGAGGCCCTTTTTCTTAATGGTAAGTTGTAGGAGGTGTTTGACTGCCGACATGTGCAGGGTAAGAAGCCTGACAGTTCAGTTGTTTTACTTCTGCAGAGCAGTTCCCCGTCCAGGGATGGTCAGTACCATTTTCTCTCAAACATAGTTAGGAAAGTCTGCCTGTGCTGTGGGCCTTGATCCCACACTGCGGTTCCTTACATGAGACTCTGTTCTGGTTTCAGGCTTTCCGGTACCAGGGCAGATCGGAGCTCCTGGATTCCCAGGGGAAAGAGGCGAGAAAGGTGAACGGGGCTTTCCGGGCACGTCTTTGCCAGGACCAAGCGGACGGGATGGGCTCCCGGGCCCCCCTGGGCCTCCCGGGCCCCCTGGACAGCCAGGCCACACAAGTAAGTGCTCTCGGGGACCATGGCACGTGGTGTCTTGCGTAGGAAGGTGTCAGGGCAGAGCTAGCAGGGCGCGGAAGGGTGCTCAGAGTCGGGGTGTCACAGAAGCCCTGGTGTCGGGGGACTGGCGAGCCATTCATGTTCCACGGAGGTCTTTGCCACGTTGGTCAGACTGCGGAAAGGAATAGTAAAAATAAAACAGCGAAGCCGGTTAAAGAACCACGTTAAGCAGGTCTGAGTCTCCCGGCATCACAGTGAACAAGTGAGTCATGTGGTTCTTCTGCCCACAGAGCACCTTGTTCATCTGGTTCGTGTTCCGTACGCAGGAAGGGACTGCAGGGGACAGTCTGGGTGGGGGCTGAGCCGGCGACTTCACCTGAGGGGACTCAGCGTGCACGGGTCTGGCGCCAGCCCGCCAGCTGAGCGCGGAGCAGGAACGCTTGACTTAGTTAGGGAGTCCTGCGGTCCTAGAGTGATACCAGCGCAGGATGTAAGACAGTCTCAGACGGGTTCACCCGGCGGGAATGCGTGCAGGTTTTTAAGGCAAGTCCTGCCGTGTCACTCACATGGTGAGCCCCGCGCGTGCCCAAAGCCCTAGTCTTCTGGGGGGCTGACGGATGGGGGTCCGTATGCAGCGTATCCCGGCGGTTTATTTGCTGGAGTGCGGACACCTCGTTAAGAAAGGGCATTCACAGGGCTGCAGGTCTCTGCAGAGGTCGGGTGTGGAACCTGGGGCAGCACGGGATTCCAGGCTGGACGCTTCTCTGGGAAGAGATCAGCATGAATTGTCATTTTTCTTTTTTAAAAATTTTTTATTCATTTGAAAGAGAGAGAGTGCAGGAGTGAGAGCCTGAGCAAGGAGGGGCAGAGGGAGGGGGGAGGGGCAGAGGGAGGGGGAGAAGCAGACATCCCGCTGAGCGGGGAGCCCCATGTGGGCCTCGACCCCAGGACCCTGGATCATGACCTGAGCAGAAGGCGGACGCCCAACCCTCTGAGCCCCCCGGTGTCCCCCGGCTCAGTCATTTCATGAGTAAAGTAAGGATGGTGTGTGCACTGGCAAGGTAGGAAGGACGTAAGACACGGGACAGAACAAATGAAGGGAAATGTGCTCTAGGGTCATCAAACAGGTGTTCTGTAAGTCACAGCCCGTGGTGGCGCTTGGCCAGATGGGTGCTGTGCGGGGCCTGTTTTCAAGTTAACGTTGTAGGATTATTTTGAAGCCAGGTAAAGCCGGGTGTCTGGCACTTATAAGTAGCCTCAGAGAGGTTCGCTGTTACCGTAGCGGCTGAGGAAGAGAGGTGCAAATCTTGGCTCTGGGTGCTGGGACTAGTCCCGTAACTCACGCCCATCCATTTCAGATGGAATCGTGGAATGCCAGCCTGGGCCGCCAGGGGAACAGGGCCCCCCCGGAATTCCAGGGCAGCCAGGGCTGACGGGCGAGATTGGAGAAAAAGGTAAGAGGGACATCATTGTAAAGAATGCTGCTGGGAAGGGGACACAGTTCTCACGAGGGTGGGCGCTGGTGCGCTCTTCCTGTGTTTGGACCTCTCGTCGCAGTCCGTTCCTCGGATGGGGCTCCCTACTGGAGCTCCGCTGGGTGTCCCCTGGGTGGGCCTCCCAGGTGGGGGAGGGGATGGGGAGACAGAGCGTGAGCTGCCCCCTGGAGGCAACGGGGCGCTGTGGCCTGGACACGTTACGCTCCTTACTGTCCGCGTGGCCCACCGAGCAAACCCTCAGACCAATACCTTAGTACGACCTCAGTTCAGGGTTTGGGAGTGCCTTTCTCCAAGAGCAGACGTGTTTTTTGAGCCGAGTCACAGTCGTGCACCTGGCCCACTCGCCACCCCTCCAGGCCCTGGTCCCACGATCCGTGTGAGCAGAGGGGCTGCCCTGGGACTGGGCCCCTCCCCCCTTGCTCTCAGGATATCGTTACTGATCGCCATCGTTTTCTGTCACCCCAGCCCAGGGCACATGGTCCTGTCTTCACTGTCATGCCTACAGCGGGTTCTCACCGCGTCCGCAGTCCTGTCTGAGCTTGTCGTACCCCTCGGACAGTCCAGTGTCCTTGTGTCTCTTAGCAGCCGGAGAGTAGAGCAGCCAAGGCTGCCCCCAAAACCAAGCCCTCAGGGCACCGTGGCTGGCTTTGGATTGCAAAGGATTCTTCCTCTCCCGAAGTCTGCCACACAGATGCCGCATGGGAACTGTTACAGCTAACACCTTAGGATTTTACATTTTGGAGGCCCCGTTGGACGTGGTGTTCAAAGTCATCGGGGAGGGTCAGCGAGCAGTCCGTGTCAGTGACTCCCTCTGGGGACCAGCTGAGCCGGTGTCCCCCAGAATGACACAGGGTCAGGAGCTTCTCCATGTGGAGACCTCCATCCTCCTGCCGTGGCACCGCCAGCCAGCCCAGCCTGTGGTCAGCAGTGCGTTTTCCCACAAGCGAACCCTGTGGGGCCCAGAACTTGGCTGGCCGCTGGCTGACTTGCACGGTCCCCAACCCCATGCTTGGGCCCCTGTTCTGCCTTTGCCGTGCTTCAGGGACACGGACCATCTACGTGGGCCCCGTGTCAGCTCCCGGCCATGGGCTCTGGCAGGGTGCCACGCGCAGGACAGTTCACCTGTGCACTCACACCCCTGTCTGTGTTCCCTCTCTAGGTCAGAAAGGAGACAGCTGCCTCATCTGTGACACAGCAGGACTTCGTGGGCCCCCTGGGCCGCAGGGCCCCCCGGGAGAAATAGGTAAGAGCCTCGACGTGACCGGGACTAGCCTGACTTGGCTTCCATGGGCCGGAGCCTTCACAATGAAACGCGTCTTGTGCCACGAAAGACCTCACTTTCGGCATTCAAACCAGAGCCTGATAGTGAGAATATTAGGTCAGACTTCCGGGGTTTTTGAAAACTCACCAAGATGAAAATCATCTTGATGATTGGAAAATCATCAAGAGGACCTAAAATTTGGCACAACGAATCCCCAGTCGAAGGTCACAGCGTACGGTTTGCTCAGCAACACAACCTCCGTCCCTCCGCCGAAGCGAAGGGCAGGTTTCTGGCGAAAGCCGCCCCGGGGCGTGGGCGGGGGGCGGTCTGGTCACCAGCTGCTTCTGTGGTGCTTGTCCAAACTCAGGGTCACTGGGAGCATTTCTGTCACTCTGTGAAGATCCCTCAGACACTGTCCACTTGTGTAGAGATGTCTGTGCTCTTGAATCCTGAGAACGAAAGGTTTGGGGTTTGGGGGATGTGTCTTGTCAGTAATGTGCTGTGTCTCTCTTGGCTTCTGAAAGGTTTCCCGGGACAGCCAGGGGCCAAGGGCGACAGAGGCTTTCCTGGCAGAGATGGTCTGGAAGGATTGCCTGTAAGTAAACCTGCCTGAGTTTGCGTACTTTCTAGAAGTTGCCTCCAAGCCGACTGACAAAGGTGTATGCGTTTGCGGATAGAGCTTCTGCTGCGTGATTTGGGCACTGGTCAGGCGTGGCTTTGTCGAGCAGTCAGAGTGACTCCCCTGTTGTCACCGAGGGGGCAGGACTGTGGAGTCCGGAATCCCCATCTCGCCTGCCTCTCTCCTCACCTGGTCAGAATTCAGTGGCCACACACCTGTGTCCGGGGGCAGCTGGACGCTGTCACCCTCCCACGGGGTCTTGGGGGCTCTTAATGGTGCCACCAGGAGCCCCTGCCAGCAGCTCCATGGTTCAGTCACCCCCGTCACTTCAAAACAGGGTAGTAAGTTGAGTGCCCGTGTGTCTGTGGAGAGACGCGGCGTCACCGGCCTGTTGCCCTCGAGGAATTCCACATTCCTTTCTTTCTGTCTCACAAAGACGGGTTTTGAAAATTCGTGCCCACCAATATCTGTGGTGAAGACGCTTGTCTGCGTTTACAAATGAAACAGTCTCAGATTGACATGGCACTTTGCGGTGAGATGAAAACCAGCTCCCTGACTCTCCTAGTTTATTTGAAAAGAAGCCCTTGACTGGAAGAGAAGCATCGTCATGCCAAGCACCGAGGGTCATTTTCTCTCCCGTCACCAGCTCTGTTTCTGAAGCGCATGAACCTTAGGGCCTGGTTCTCGTATCTTCTTTGTTCTTCTAAGCTCTGCGAGCACCAGCCGCTTTCCACACTTTCTTTCATTCCTGGTTTCCCTTTTGCTTTTCTTTTTTCTTCTGTCCCAGAACGAAAGTCAAATCTCGAGCATTTTACTCCTTTTTGATGTAGCTCTTAAACATTTGCGATGTTTAAAAATACTACTGGCAGCTTCTCTAGAAGCGGGTCAGGGCCACAGTGAGTTGAAACAGCCCCGACGCAGCTGGGATCGAGCAGTCGCTTCCTCCTTTGAAGTCGGATCTTGGGATTCTGCTTCCAGAACCTCCCTGGTGCCAGGGGAGCTAAGTCACAAGTCGCAATTGTTTAAAATATTTCTAAATAAATGAGAAGTTCACATAACTGGGAAGCCCTGACTCTGGTGGGGATCAAAGCCAGAAGCCCTTTGAAGCGGCAGCCGAGGACGCGTTTAACCTCTGGACATGGTCTTTATCTGCTTGGCCTTCCTGGAAGCTTCCTGCCTCCCCTCTGCCTGTGGCTCCCCCAGCCCCCAGCCCCCAGCCCCGCGGCTGCACAACGAGACTCCTCACCCCCGCCTTCCCCCCCCACCCTCGGTCTGGCGCGGCTTCCTCTCGGCAGCTAGCCGAGTCTGTAAAAAACTGTTTCTGGGTAAATAGTTGAGTTGAGCAGGTAGTAATTTTTCTCCTGTTTGCGGCTGTCCCGTAGCTGCACGCTGTGACGGCTCACGGGGAGGCCCTCTCCTTCCGAGGGAGGCCGGGGCTGTGGGGGTGCTGCGACCCGGCCGAGCGTCCTGGAAAGTAGGCGTCGATGAGAAGAGCGGAGGGGCCCTGCCTTCCTGTTCGATCTGGGGAGCATTTCGGTGACTTGTCCTCCTGAAGGCCGAGGGTTGGGTTTTCGGAGAGAGGGTCGGGCACAGGAGGCTGGCTCCACGCGGGGCCTGAGTGGGTTTCGGGGCCTTTGGGACAGGCAGCTGAAAGGAGCTGTGACACCCCACGGTGGTGGCGCTTTTTTGAGGCCGACCGTACAGCCGGCGATCTCCTCTGATTTACGGAGCCGAGGCGAGGTGCTCGAGGCAGCGTTTGATTCCTCCTCCTTCCTGTGGGGAGATGTGGATCCAGAGACCTTTGAATTGCTGAAGACGGAGACGTTCTGGGGCAGAGAAGCCCTGGGAGGCATCCTAGGGTCAAGATGTCGCCTTTCAAAAAAAACGATCTCGATTTCTTTGTTGAACGATAGCCGTCAAGGTCACTGTTACCCAGGTGAGAAGTGGTGGACCCCACTGTGTGCTCACAGTCCTGGGAAACTGGGCGTCCAGGCTGCGAATGATCACTGGAAAGTCACACTGGTCCTTCCCGGCTGAGAAAACTACACACCAGTCGTCGGTCCTTACGTTGGGGTTTATTTTCTCGTGGGCGAATAGTGCCAGTTCAGCTTCTACTTCCTGCGGTACCTCCTCGCTGCACACATTCAGCACGCAAAGTCGGGAAGCCGCGGGCCTTCCCCCAGCACCCCGCAGACCGGTGGACAGGGAGACGGGCAAGGAGAAGGGTCTGTGTAACCAGGACCGTCGCCTTCACCGTGGAGACCCAGGACACGTGTCAGGGAGGGCCTCACGGGGGAGTCGCAGCCGAGCTCGATTTAAGGATCGTGGGAGCTAGTGTTACCTCGGGAGAGAAAGCTACGAGATACCACAACACCTTCGGACTAAGTCACGGCTTTTCCATGCCCCCCCGCGGCCCACCGAGGTTCTCGGAGTGTCCGCTCCCTCACCTGTTCCGAGTCCGGAGCGGGGCGCCTGGAGCGGGGCGCCGACAGCCGTGGCGCGTGGTGGGCGGGCGGTGAACGGCGCCCGCTCTCGGGTCTAAGGATTGCGGGGATTTGGGTCTGTCCCTCGTCTCCCAGCTCCTTCCTCTGTCTCACACGCCCACACAGAAGGGTGTGGGCACGTGTGACTCGCATACGTCCAAGAGCTGTTTCCGAGGGAGTGTGTGAAGGAATTGGAATGAAAGGATTCGTCCAAGAGTCTGCATCCCGCCAAGTCAGCAGGGAGGCCCAGGGATTTCTTTCTCAGGCCTCAGGGAACGAGTGCTTGAGACAAGTATTTGAAAACCTTGTGAACCCCAATTCTCAGAGAGGCTGGAGGAGAGACCATCTGGGTGTGGGCGTTCCTTGAAGATTCAGCTTTCCAGGAACTGGGGAATGTGCTAGCGTGGGTCTCCTGGGAAAGTCCGTTCTCTTTTGCTGACGGCTCAGAACAGCGGCGTTGGCGCTGGCTGGTCTCGGGCGCCGGCTGGTCTCGCCCCCCAGACTCTCCTCTCCCCGTTGCGGCCGTGCTGCCCTCAGACGCTGCACCCGTCTGCACCTGGAAGCCCTTTCTCTAGTTCCTGGCCCCAGAAGTCTCACCCGGCAGCTTCCAGCACTTGCCGGAATGTTCTCATAAATGTCAGCTGCTGTAAGAGACCAGCCAGTTCCCCCGCGCCGTCCAGAAGCTGGGTTCCCAGGGCCCCGCGCTCATCCCCCCACCCCAGCCTGGCCTCTGTCTGTGATCCTGAGGAAAGACTTCTTTGTTCAGTGTTTTTAAGAGATGCAACAAGTGGGGGGTCGGATCGTGGCTTTGTCACGGAGCTAGTGACTTGCTTCTAGAAAATAAATAAGCTCGACCATACTGCCGTTTTTTAAGGAGGTGACTTTTTACTATCACTGTTGGCTGTGTAACCATCATGCCGGCTCATTTTGGGCACTGATGTCTTCCATTTCGCGCTTGTAGGGCCCACAAGGCGCACCAGGGCTGATGGGCCAGCCGGGAGCCAAGGGAGAGCCTGGCGAGATTTACTTCGACGCGCGGCTCAAAGGAGACAAAGGAGACCCCGGCTTTCCAGGACAGCCCGGGATGCCAGGCAGAGCAGGGTCTCCTGGGAGAGATGGCCATCCAGGGCTGCCCGGCCCCAAAGGCTCCCCGGTATGTTTGTTTCCAGACTTGGAATGCCTGCCGTAGAAGCGGACCTGCAAAGAATGAAGAAATGAGTTATTTGAGTCGTATCTGTGCGTTTACATTTGGGGGGTGATTGTCACACGTGGTGTTCAGTGGTCCGTGGGGAGACTTGAGTATGTTGCTGTAGGCGTTTGTCGGATGGGAGGTGAAGTTTAGCGTTCGTGCCCTGCACCTTATCCTTAAGAAGACGGTTCCAGATACAAATACTCCCCTCTTTGAGGTGTGTCCTTGTGCGGGGAGGGAGGGCGCCCAGCCAGCTTACACAGGAATGCTGGTGTCATTTATTAACTGCGAGTTGACCTTTGTGGAGGGCGCGAGGCGGTGGATGGCATCAGCCAGTCAGACTCTGGTGCTTATCGATTGCAGACGGCAGAAGACTGAAGGTGGCCGCGTGCGGGTGTGTCTGCTGATAACGTTCCTTTTTCTCTTTGCACATCAGGGGTCGGTAGGATTGAAAGGAGAGCGTGGCCCCCCCGGAGGAGTTGGATTCCCCGGCAGTCGCGGTGACACCGGCCCTCCAGGGCCTCCAGGGTTTGGCCTTCCTGGCCCCGTTGGCGACAAAGGACAAGCGGGTTTTCCCGGGAACCCTGGCTCCCCAGGCCAGCCAGGTGAGGCCTGAGGACCTCGGGTGCTCAGAGCACTGGGCTCCCCGACGTGGGGACGGGAGTCGGGTGTCCGTTCTTCCACAAAGTGGCCTGGCCCGGGCCCTCCGAGGCGATACTGTACCTAGTAGACTTGTGCGTGGGAAGGGCCAGGTGATGTGAAGAATCTGGCGACAAAGCAGCTGAGCTGATAGATGATTTTGTTCTAATAAGGAGACAAAGCCTCCCGGGTCAGGTGGGCCTTTACTGTGCGGGGGGTTACCAGTGTGAGCCTGCTTCTTCCCTCTCCACCTATTTCCTGTGTCTCCCTGGTGAGCAGTCTACGTGGGCTTCTGTGTGTCCCAAGCCAGGTGGTCTCACCTGTCCACGGACGGGCCGGGGCCTGTGGGCGGATTCCCGGTGGTCTCCGCCCGCCGCTGCTGTTTGCTGTGCCAGCTTCAGTCATTCATGCACCGTGTGTCCTGCGGGTCTGTGTGCCAAGGCCCCCCCTACCCGGGCCCCGAGGCTGGTGTGACCCTGCCCTCCTGCTGTGTACCGCCCACCGGGGATTGGCTGGAGGGAGGCCGGGGCCAGGCTTTCCCACGGGCATGCTCACTGCCCCCTCGGCCTGTGTGTTATTGGGGACAGAAGTGGTTGGGGCCCCGACCTGGCCCACGGCAGGCTCCGGGGCACGGGTCATGGAAGGAGCTTCAGGCTAGAAACCGAGCACGTCCGTAGTTCCCCAGGACCCCCGGGCGGCGAGAGCAGAGGCCGGGAGTGTGTGGGCGTGGAGGAGGGAAGGAAGAGTGTGGGACGAAGGAATGTCCTGGAAGTCGTGAAAATGAACGAAAGGGCATTGGATGGTCACAGTTGCGGGGCTGGTAAGGCTTGAACGACGTAACTAGCTACGTGACGAAAGCTGCCAACCAGGACTGTGGAAGAAGAATCACATGACAGGTGCCCTCCCGTACTTGGGGGGACATGTCCCAGGACCCCCATGGAAGCCAGCAGCCAAGACAGTACTGAACCCCACATACACGAGGTTTCTCCCGCACATACAGACCTATGACAACGTGTAAGATGTAAGTTAGGCCCCAGGAGGAGATGACCAAGAAGTTAACGAGGAATGAGCTAGAATGCACATCACACAGTGTCGTGAACATCGCGGATGTGTGTCTGTCAGCGCTCCTTCCCGCCCCGCGTGCACCCCTCCTCCTGTGACGAGGCGCCGGGACCGAAGGCCTCTGAGGTGGCGGTGACATGAGGTGAATGACGCGAGCACGTACGCGGCGTCCAGTTACCGTAGACCTTCTGAGCTGCACCACGGTTGACCATGGGGAGACCGAGGCCGTGGAACCGTTGATAATGGGGACGACCACATGGCCTTCGTGCTCACCGATCTGCTGACTCTGTCACAAGCTGTATATCCAGCCCGAGTTTCATCCGTTCCTGTCCCACGGGAACTGTTACTTTCTTGTCACAGCGTACTGTCAGCCTCATAAGCTCTCCAGCGTGGGGCGTGCTAGCGTGTCTTGGCCGCGAGCACAAGCAGAGGGCCCTTGTGTATTTCTTACTGTTGTTCTCGTTGGTTGGCGCCTGGTGGTTACCTAGCGCCCAGTCGTGACTTCCTGGACCCTTGTTCACGGTCTAGAGAGATCCCAGAAACGTTTCTTTTTTGACTCCTTTGGGGGCAGAGAAATCCTAGGTTTGGCTAAGGAAGGACCCCCCCCCCCCCCCCCGCAATCTTGGAAAAGGGACTTTTGACCTCTCCCCCCATAGCTCCTGACTCTAAAATCAGCATCTCCGGGGTACTTTGAATCTGAAAACTTGCAGAGGCGCAAAAAAGAATCCGGCACTTCTTGGCCAGGAACACAGTCAGAAAGACCAGCTGGGGAGACAGAGGCCTCCTAGCAGGAAGGGAAGGAAGAAGCTTCTGGAGGCGCTGACAGCGCTGTTGGTCAGCTGTCTGCGTCCTGTAGGCTTGCCTCGCCATCCAGACCCAGGCAGCTTCTGGATTCAAAGCGCGGGCTTCTTTGATGTGCCAGAGCCACGTTTACTCTGCGGACATTAAAGGCCCGTTCCCAGGTCTGAACTGATAGTAAGTGCGTGCTGGGGCCCGTCGGCTGGCGTTTCTGAGTCTGCAGCGAAAGAATGTGTCGGCTGTGCCTGGGAGGCCCGTATGTCTTATGTCTGAGTAGGGCATGTGAAGAGTCCGTGCACACGGCTTGGAGGCGACGCCTTTGGTCTTTCCTGAGCCGCTGAATCCTGACCCCCCCGTGGATCTCCTGGGCTTGGGCGCCCAGGGCTGGGCTGCACGTCCTGTCCGGGGCTGCTCCAAGGGTGCACAGCCGTCCAGTCCTGCTTACGGATTGTGCTGAATCACTCTCGTAGCACGTCCTCAAGATAACTGACCACCAGACGCACATAACTGAGGTCTGCCTCAAAGCAGCGCGGAGCTGCGATTGTCTGATAGATCCAGGGAGAACACTGAAGCGTTTTGACTTTGCAGGCAGGCGAATCGAGAAATCACTCAGGGTCATCTCATCTCTTGTTACTGTAGGTTTCCTAGATTTTCATGACTCTTATTTTAGATTCTTAGGCAATTCACAGGTCAAACATCTAGGTCCTTTTGGCTGTAAATTTGGCGGAAAAGAGGAAGAGCTCTTGTGAAAGATTCTAGAAAAGGAGAAGCGGGAAGTGCAGGGCTGCCCTGCAGGTACGCAGCGCGCTCGGGATGGGACAAGGGCTCTCACACGGCGTCTTTGCTCTTTGCCTAGGTCCCAAGGGCGAAGCAGGAAAAGTTGTGCCCCTACCGGGTCCCCCTGGAGCACAAGGACTTCCGGGAGCCCCAGGCTTCCCTGGGCCACAAGGTACTCTCCGCGCTCTCGCTTGCCTGGAGGTGCGCTTGGAACAGTGACAGGCTTTTCTCACACGGACTGTTGGTCTTGCTCACAACAGGTGACCGAGGTTTTCCTGGAACCCCAGGAAGGCCGGGCCTCCCGGGAGAGAAGGGCACTGTCGGCCAGCCCGGAATCGGATTTCCAGGGCCCCCTGGCCCCAAAGGTAAACCTGCAGGACCAGCCGGCCCCTAAGTGGGGCCACTGCTCTGCCCACGGCCCACTCGAGCCCCGCTGTCACCTCTGTTCCCTGGCTGGTGGGCACTGAGGCCATGGCCATTCCGTTCATTCTCCTGATTCCAGGGGAGAGGAGGCCATGTGTGCAAACACGCTATTTGAGTTAGTGACTTGCCCTTTGGGGAGCCAGCGGGAGTCTGGGGCACAGTGGGTGTGGGCACCGAGGAGGTGGGGGACGTGGTGCCCAGCAGGGGGGTTGTGACGTCAGGACCTGGCAGCTGTCCGGGGAGCAGCGGAAGCTGCATTTCTGGGCGTTCTCCTCCTCCGTGCTGGGGGGACGCGGAGCAGCCGGGCCCCGCGCCAGGCTGGGGGTGGGTGAGAGTGAAGGGAGCTGGGGAGCACGTGGGAGGGGCTTCGCTCTCGGGGAGAAGGCCCCCAGGCCGCACAGCCTGGACCCATACTGGGCGCTGACACGTTAAACCGAACTTCTCTCTGGAGACTGTGGGGCTGCCGGGGGGACGGTGTGACGGTTTCTCTTGTTCCCGTGGGTCTGTCATTCCCACTGTGGGGGGCACAGACGTGGACTCGCCATCAGGGACCTCGGTCCGGGACGGAGCAGGCACTGTGTGCCACGAGGGGCCTTTCTTTCCTGCTCGGGCCGGTGTCCTGAGCCCAGTCGTACTGGCCGTGTGTGCAAACCGGTGGGGAGAGCTGTCAGGCTCCCCGCTTCCCCTCCAGAGGCTCGGCCTGTGTCGCCCCTGCCGGCAGAGTGACCGGCCTGCAAGCTCCTTCAGGCGCCGTGTCCCACCCTCGCACGCACGGGGCCTCGTGTGTCTGGCTAAAGGGCAGAAGGTCTCAGCGACCCTTCTGGGTCACGGGGACAGTGCCGAGCCCCACCCTGTGCCCTGTGAGCCAGCCTAAGAGAGTCAGCTGGTCGGGTCTCCTCGTCAGGGGCTCCTGCTAGGTGGCTTGGCCTCCGGATGCTGGTGGGTGGTCAGGGGCGCTCTCCGACGAGACCCCGGGACCCCAGCCCCACCACACGTGGGACTGGGCGTGCACCGCCGCACCCTACAGGCCCCCGCACGTCGTGGACCTCCGCATCTGGCGGGGAGCCGCCACGCACAGCAGAGCCTCGGGGTGGCTGTCCGCTCATCGGGCCCTCTGGGGCTGGGCCCAGACCGTCTCTGAATGCCCCACGGGCGCCTGGTGGGGACGGCTCCGCATGTGAGAACCCGTCGCGGCACTGCTTGCGCCAGAGCGTGTCGGCCTCCCAGGCACCCCATGAAGACGTGGGTCTGCTCTGGGGGAGCCGGGTGGGCTCCTGAACAAGGCTGTGCTCGGGGCGGCAGAGCCGGAGGGCCACCCTGGGCTGCTTGTGCCGCGGTGGTCTTTGTTTTGTTTTGGGGGGGGGACGGGGGAAAGCTGAGCAGAAGGCAGGGAAGAGGGGACAGTGGGAAAGAGGCAGGGAGACGGCAGGCGGGCCCACAGTCCCTGGCCACCAGGCTGCCCCAGCAGGTGCCAGTGGCCCCCGACCGCTGGTGAGGCCTCGTGCTCTTCTTAGAACCTCCTCGAAAGTCTCCTTGTTGTGGGGACAAGGTGAGTGACTTCTGTGACTCTTCCAAACAGGTGTTGACGGCTTGCCTGGGGACGTGGGGCCTCCTGGCAGTCCAGGCCGCCCGGGGTTCAATGGCTTACCCGGCAATCCAGGGGTGCCCGGCCAAAAGGTGGGTGCTGCGCCTTCCCTGCGTTCCTTGTTACTGATGAGACGCACAGATGCCGCGTTAACGTCGTGGGGTTATGCCGGACCAGCTTGCTTTGCTGGTGAAAGAAATAGCACAGAGTGGAAAGGCAGGTGCATGTGGGACTTGTTTGGGGGAATCGTCCCGGTGGTCTGAGTACGTGCTTGCCCGCGTGTGTCCGCGTCTCGGGCTCCAGGGTGGGTCTCACGGGGAGTGGCAGGAGAGAGCTGTGTGCCAGCCCCCGGGACCCTGTCGTTCTTCGTGGTGCGGACTGCCTCGGACATGGTGGGGCTCTAGCCGCGCCCTCCGTGGTCTCTACCCACAGGAACCAGAGGGACACCGACACCCGCCTCTGGTCGTAACAACCAGAGCTATCTCTGGACATTCCCAGATGTCCCTGGGGGAAAATGGCCCCAGTCGGGGACCCCGGGCTCGTGTGACTTGGGGACTCTCCTGGCCTCAGTCACCCCCGCCGTTCGTTGACACTTGACAAGCCGCTCAGCAAGTGTAGGTGACCAAGGGATGGGGCTCCTGTTGCGGCTAGAAGGAAGGGCAGGGAAATTGCTAGAAGACGTGGCGTGGAATGAGAGGAAGGGCCATGGGCAGGAGTTCCACTCGGCCGACAGAAGAGCTCTCCTGCCTGTTCCCTCTCTACTGGGGGGGCAGGTAGAGGCTGTGGGGACCGGACAGGGCACACGGACAGGTAGGGGCTGTGGGGACCAGGCACAGGCACAGAGACAGCATGTCCCACTGACTCCAAGGGAGCCTCCTTCTCGAAACACCAGAGTTCATGGTGGCCCTGCTCCCCGTGGCTGAGACGGCTTCCCCTGTAACCGGCGTTGGTTGGAAACGCCAGTCCGCAGGGGTGCCGTGTGCATCACCTTAACACGCGAGACTCGTGCGGATGGAATTGGGATTGGAATCTGGGTATGGTTTAAAGTCTGGTTCCTTTTCTCCAACCCCTTGGCTTCGGTTCCTTCTGTTTGGCGAATTCGCTGCTGGGACACGTAGAGGAGCCCCCGTTACCCCAGGACTGACCCTCATCTGCAGGTGTCCCTCCCCCTGGACAGCAGAGGGTCACCGTGACGCAGCGCACACCTGCTGCCTCGCAGGGCCTGTGTCCCGCACCCTCGGGCCCATGGAGTGCTCTGTGCTCCATCGCCTGCCTTTACCAAAGCCCGCAGATTCAGGACATCATCGTTTTACATGTTGAATTCCATGTGAAAGCCTTGGTTTAAAGGAATATCTGAGTGGACGATGTGCGGGTCCGGTCCTGGAACCCTCCCCCTGTTCAGAACGTGTCCGCACGCTGGTCACCAATCCCATATGGCCTTCAGTCTGTCCTTCAGACTTGGCCGCTCAGAGACACGAGGCAGAGCAGAGGGCAGGCCCCGGGCGGGAGCCTTGCCCCTGTGACTTGGACAAGGCATTCAGCCGTGGGGAGCCTTGGTTTTCCTCGTTTGTTAGAATAAAACTAATAGGAATGAGCCACCTTCGACGTGCTGTGAGACTGAACGGAGCGATCACATGTGTCAGGGCTTTGCAGGCGAGGGGTTGGTGGACTTGGGTCTTCCTTGGCGTCTGCCCCTGCGCCCGGGCCTGATGAGCTCACGGGCGGTGCGGGTGAGCCGGCTTCTCTCTGCTTCCCAACCTTCCAGGGGGAGCCGGGAGTTGGTCTACCAGGACTCAAAGGCTTGCCAGGCATTCCCGGCATCCCCGGCACACCCGGGGAGAAGGGGAACGTCGGGGGACCGGGCGTCCCGGGAGAGCACGGTGCTGTCGGCCCCCCAGGCCTTCAGGGACTCCGAGGTAACTTTTTAGAAGAGATGTGCATGTATTTATTTAGAGAGAGGGCAGGGGGAGAGCAGAGGGAGAGGGAGAACCCGAAGCGGACTCCTCTCTGCCGGGGAGCCCCACGTGGGGCTCGATCTCACGACCCTGAGCTCATGACCCGAGCTGAAATCCAGGGTCCGACGTGTACCCAGCTGGGCCGCCTGAGCGCCCCGAGGTGACTCTCACAGACCAGCGCAGACGGTGGCTGGGCTGTTTATTCGGTGTCTGCAGAGCCCCCGCCAGGTGCTCTGTAAACGTGTGTTGAGTGAACGGTGGAGGTCGCGGGAGACTGGAGGTCGCGGGAGGCTGGCGCTCACGGGCTCGTGTCACTGTGGTTTACTGTGCGGGCGGGAAGCGTGTGCTCTGAGACGCACCGTGGTCCGTGTGCGGTTTACTCACAGTTTCTTCCCGTCCAGGTGACCCAGGGCCACCTGGATTACAAGGTCCCAGAGGAGCTCCAGGAGCCCCTGGAGTCGGCCCGCCCGGCGCGATGGGACCCCCTGGAGGACAGGGACCACCAGGGTCCTCAGGTGAGGACCTTCTCCCGCAATCACTGCTTCCCCAGAGCACGCTGCCGGAGGGGGGCCCTGGGAGTGCGCCTGGACTGGGATTCGTGCTGCCTCCCGAGTAAGCGGGGACGGGGCCATTCCGCTCCATGGGAACCAGGCTGACCCTCCCTCCGATGAAGAGTCGTGGGCGTGGCCATTTTCCGCCCACCGAGCCTGGTCCGCGCGCCAGAGCTGTGCGTCCGGTGATCTTTTCATTTACCGCAGCACGACCGGCGCCTCCATCTCCCGTTCCTGTGGGGGTTCGTGAGTTGTGGGGGCCGTCCTCTAACTGGTCCCCGGCGCGGGGCTGCCTTTGCCTCCAGTGGCCCGTCCCGGAACCAAGACAGTGCCCGGGGGCCGCCAAGAACGCGGTGGGCTGCGAACGCTGTGGACAGGCCTGGGGGTGCTGCTGACGGCTGCCCGCTGAGGGCGGAGACGAGGGCTTGGTCTCCGGGCTTGGCCCCCAGGACCGCCCCGTGGCCCCAGCTGCCGCCGCCTGGGATGGTGGGAGCGTCCGGCCCTCCGCACGGGCACGGGTGCTCTTGTGCCTCCTGCAGACGTGCCCGCTGCCCCCGGGGGTGCCCCGCGGAGCCCCTGCAGACCCTGTCTCCATGCTTGCTCTTTGTCCCCTCAGGCCTTCCCGGAGTGAAAGGAGAGAAGGGCTTCCCCGGATTTCCAGGCCTGGACATGCCAGGCCCCAAAGGAGATAAAGGGTCCCAAGGGCTCCCAGGCCTGACGGGACAGTCGGGGCTCCCTGGCCTCCCCGGACAGCAGGGCACACCCGGCGTTCCTGGGTTTCCAGGTAAACGATCTGCGCACTCCGGCCCCGGTCTTTCGCGACCCCGCTCACCTGCAGCACTCACAGTCTTTCCGTCTGGCCACAGGTCCCAAGGGGGAGATGGGCGTCATGGGGACCCCAGGGCAGCCCGGCTCCCCAGGACCAGCGGGCCTGCCAGGATTGCCAGGAGAGAAAGGTAGGGAGCAGGCCGTTCTAGAAGAGCCCATTTTATGTCCATGTCTCTGTGTCTCTTGGAAGCTCTTAAGCGGTTGGGGTCATATTTCCTTGCAAGAAGCAGAGGAAGGAGGTCTAAAAGGTCACGTGAGGGCCGGGAAGACCCGGGAAGACCCCCTGCTCCGGTGGGAACTCCTGCTGTAGGTGCCTGTGGGGACAGGTGCTGTGCTCTGCCTAAAACCAGACGCAAGACGGGCGTTCAGCTGTTCCTCGGTGGCGTGTTGGAGTTTGTTTCTATGGAATCGATGGGATCTTTTGTCCTACAAGCTTACAGGAACGGAGTCCTTAGCACCAAACTAGCTAACTGGGCAACTTGACAAGTCTTCATTTTTATTTCTTACCCTATTATTTGAAATTGGTATAAAATATGTGTGTGTGTTTTTAAACAAGTTGACTTTGTGAGACCTAGAAATGGTCATTTGTTTAGGAGAACAAGAAAATGCGTGTTCTGTTGTTATGCGTGGAATCGAGGGCACCGCGGACGGACGCGATGAAGGTCCTTAGGGAAGAGGGAAAGTGTATCGCGTTTAAACCGGTGATAGAGTCACATGTGCAGTGGCGTCATTAGCGAACGCTGAATTTTTAACAAACGGCCGTGCTGCCCATTGGCCGGTGCTGGCTCTCCAGGGCGGCTCAGACCCTCACCCAGTCCGCGACTCGGGCCTCGAGTTCTTCTGCCTCCTTTAGCAGAAGGCGCGCCACACCGCCTCCGAGACCTTGGCCACGTTTCACGGGGGCTTATCTTTCCTCTGCAGGGGACCACGGCTTCCCGGGCTCCTCGGGGCCCCGGGGTGACCCTGGCTTCAAGGGGGACAAAGGAGACGTGGGTCTCCCCGGCAAGCCGGGCTCCATGGATGAGGTGCACATGGGCAGCATGAAGGGCCAGAAGGGAGACCAAGGAGAGAAAGGTGACGCGGAGGGCCCGCTGCGGGGGGCGGAGGGGAGGGCCGGGCCGCGCTCCGACCGGTTCTGTAGATCTGTGCGGTAACAGCAGCCCGGCCTGCGTTCCGGCGACAGCCTGCCCTTTAAGCAGCCGCGGGTCATCAGCCCTTTTCTTCTGTGACGTGCAGGGCAGACTGGACCAACCGGCGAGAAGGGGTCCCGCGGCGACCCCGGAACCCCAGGAGTGCCTGGAAAGGATGGCCAGGCCGGGCAGCCCGGGCAGCCAGGTACGGAGCCGAGTTCCAGGTCCCCCGCGGCCGGAGCTTGTGGCTGGGAAGTGGCAGCCAGCCCTTCTCTTAGGCCCTAACTTGCGGGTCCTTCTCTGTTATCCTAGGGCCTAAAGGGGACCCAGGCATAGGCGGAACCCCGGGTGCTCCAGGTCTCCCTGGACCCAAAGGATCGGTTGGCGGAATGGGCCTGCCGGGTACGTTGAATCCGAGGGCGGCGTCGGCTTGGGAAGAAAAGAATGGGCCTGTTCTGGGGGGACAGGTCTGCAAGAGAACCCACGTGGCCCCGAGGGCATAGTCTGGGCACATGCGTCTTTACCCTGGTGTACATCCATCCTCGGGCCTGTAGGGTCTCCGGCCGCGGGATCAGGGGTGCTCAGCTGACGCAGTGACCACTGCTTGGAAAAAAAAGACAATTCAGTAAAATAAAACATGGGCCGCTTTCCATCACCTCCAGGTGACTGTCCGCTTGGGCACTGTCTCCCCCGTGCAGTCTGGGTCCCCACATGTCTGGGGCAGTCACAAGCGTCCTTTGGCAGGAGCCCGGAAGAGTCCTCGGGGGTCCTCTGCCCCCATCCTGAACTGGCCTCCAACTCTGCCAGCAGCGTTCACCCCTGTGAGGGGGCAGGGGAGAGGCGGAGAGCGCCGGCCTCAGGCGGGTGCAGGGCTGGTGGGGCTGGTGCTTCTCAGAACCCGCAGGGGAGGGAGAGCTGAGGCAGGAAGCTGGCTGCTCTGGCCCTCCCTAGGCCTTCACGGGGCGCCGAGGACCCCCATTTCACATAGAGACATGTAGCTTGCTGTTGACCCATTTGTAAATAGGGCGAGTACCTGTGCACGTTACGAAACCGGGTCCATTTACTCTGGATGGCCCGCCCCACGGCCCCTCTGATTCTTCTGGAAAATGGGCATTGATTGTAGAAGAAAGAACACAGAAGCCCTGGGTTATACGGCGCCGAGGCGGCCACGCTGAGGGGTTCCTGAATTTTTTCGCTCTCTATGAAACGAGGGTCTCTAGAAGCCAGGACAGTGCTTTCTCGTGGGGCGCTAGGGTGCTGTGGGCGCGTGGCACCTGCCTGTGTCGCCGAGAGAGGAACGAAGGGTCACGTGTGCTGTCACTCGTTCTTGCCGGCTGTCAAGGTGCGCTTTTGTTTTGAACGTTGGCACCTCTAGGCACACATTCACGCTTCAGTTGTCTGTGTTTGTAGGAACGCCCGGAGAAAAGGGGGTGCCTGGAATCCCCGGCCCGCAGGGCGTCCCTGGCTTACCCGGGGAGAAGGGAGCAAAAGGAGAGAAAGGCCAGGCGGGCCTGCCTGGCATTGGAATTCCGGGCCGTCCTGGGGACAAGGTAACAGCCCCTGCTTGGAAACCTCCCTACCCGGCCTCTGAGCATCTCAGCCCTGAAATCCCTCATAACGCAGAACGGCGTCCCCCGATGTCCTCTGTGTTGTGCCTCCTGCCTTCTGTCCTTCTGTTCTTCTCTTCCTTGGGAGGCTCTAGAGGCTGGGGGAGAGGCAGGGTGGCGGGCTCTCCCAGGCTGGAGAGCAAGGCTGAAGAGGACCGCGGAGAGCAGACCCCGACAACGGGCTCTTTCGCTCCGGGTTTCCCGTTTGTCCCCGCTTTTCGGACGTGGACTTTACTCTTCATTCGAAAGCTGGAAACGGAATTCTCCAGCGCAATGTTAACTGCACCAAAACGCGTACTGTTGCCCAGAAAGGGCCCCCAGACCCGTTTCTGGGCACAGGTATAAAATGAATGGGCCGTTGTCTGCCCACAGGGAGATCAAGGGGTCACAGGCTTTCCGGGGAGTCCTGGAGAGAAGGGAGAGAAAGGAAGCGCTGGCATCCCGGGGGTCCCCGGCTCCCCAGGCCCCAAAGGATCGCCGGGGAGTGTCGGCTACCCAGGTAGGTGAGCCGGGCCTCCTCCTGAGCTCGGGCTGGAAGACGACGGACAGACTTACACTGATGGCGTTTCGGTGTCTTGTATCTCCCGTCAGGAAGCCCTGGGTTGCCCGGAGAAAAGGGGGACCGAGGTCTCCCAGGATCGGACGGCATTCCCGGCAGCAAGGGAGAAGCAGGTAGAGACCCCTTTTTTGAACTCGGACGGGCCCAGGGATGATGAGGCCAGGGGTCCTCCCTCAAGGTGGCACATTGCAGACCCCAGGATGTCCCCAGGGGGCCCCGCCCTCCTCGTTTCAGATGAACAAGCCAAGCGTGGGGGGCTTGCGGGGGCTTTCCGAGGTCTGGCCACCAGGTGGGGGTTGGCTGTACCGCTGGGTCCAGGTGATTCCAGAGTCGGCTTGTGTGTCAGTGTGGGAGTGTCATGTGCATTCCGGGGGGAACACCTGCTCCTCGGGGACGCTGGGTGTGACAGCCCCTGGAGGAGTGTCCGGAACGAGCGTCTCGTGTGCAGAGCGGGTGTTGTGAGAGCGCCCGTGCCTGACCGATGTGCCTCTTCTCTCTGAGGTCTTCCTGGGAAGCCTGGCCCCACGGGCCCCGCTGGCCAGAAAGGGGAGCCCGGCAGTGACGGAATCCCGGGGTCGGCGGGAGAGAAGGGTGAACCAGGTACGCTTGGCTCCTGCTCCCTTTCGGGACGACAGGCTCCCCGGGGGTCAGCGTGTCCCAGACTTACGGGTCCGTGCTGAGTCACTGGGGCTGGGCACCAAGTGGCCTCTGCCCCCTGTATCCTTACAGCTGTTTGGACACTCCTGTGGAGGGGCTTGGGGAGGAAGAGGGGCACGGGGCGCGCATTTCTTCTACCAGCCTCGCGGGCACCCATCCTGAGCTCCCGGTGACATGTGAGAGAGCCCAGGCTCTCCCTCCTCTGCACGGCGTGTCCCCCTTGGAGAGATGGCCCCAGGAACGTTGCCTGTCCCCGACTCTGCTCCTATCCCTCATGGGGGGAGGCAGCAGACTGGAGGAATGAGAATCGTAGCCGTGGTAGCGCTGGCGCTTAGCAAGAGGGTGGCAGCCTGAGATCGGTGACCGCGAGTCCGGGGACGGGTGTGGGCGGCATTGCTGGCGAGGGGCCTCGGGGGGATTTCCTGTGGTCAGGGCTGGCCCCTTTCTAAAGTTTGTTGTTTTATTGTGTGCGCCGTGCATTTATACGGTGGCATCCCCCACTTCTGGCTTCTTTTGAGCCTCTTGCTCATGGGTTTGGGCTTCCCAGTGTTTGCCGCCCCGGACGTCTGTGACTCTCCCCGCCTCCCTCGAGGACGGCTGCTGGTTGGATGGTCGTCTGAGAAAAGCCAATATGTTAGTCCCCGGACGGGAGGAGGAAATGCGTCCTCGCTTGTACAGATCGTGTCTACTAAGTGCCGTGGTGGTTCCGTGCTGCCAGGCCTTCAGAAAAGTGCCAACTGCCGCGCAGCCGGTCCAGGGCCTGTCAGCACGGCCGTGGGCATGGATGGGACTTTGCTCGCACGTGCGATGAACCGATTCCCACGTGTCCCGGAAAGAGCGTGCGGGATTGGCACGCGGACTTGACGCTGCTTGTGCTGTACCCGCACGCGTGCAGATCAGCCGTCTTGGGAAATGTGGGTGTGACTTCTGACCCTTAACTCGCAGGTCTGCCCGGAAGAGGATTCCCAGGGTTTCCAGGAGCCAAAGGAGAGAAAGGTAACACTTGGAAAACACTTTCTTCCTTCCCCGCTGAGGGCGGACGCATGCGGCCCCAGCAGAGTGGGTCTCCGGTTGCGAGTCGGCCGTGGGCGGGCGTGACAGGCTTCGGCTCCGGGTCGGTGTTGTCCGTGCGGGCTCCCGGCCCCTGACAGACCAGCACCCGGGGCCCTGTGCTTCAGTTCGTTGTCCTCTGAAAAAGCAAGACAAGAATCACAAGGAGGAACCCGCGGTCAGTTTTGGCAATGACTGTTTCATTGCCTTCTTAGTTTTTCTTAATGACTTTGAAGTCATGCTAGAATTTTGGTATTGAATTGGCAACTTTGGAGTAATATGTTGGAGACTACATATGCAGGGTTTTTTCCCCCACAAGTTCTTACCTTAAAAAGCTTTAAAAAACAGGGGCGCCTGGGTGGCTCAGTCGGTGAAGCGTCTGCCTTCGGCTCAGGTCATGATCCCGGGGTCCTGGGGTCGAGCCCCGCATCCGGCTCCTTGTCTTTGAGCCCGTTGCTCTCTTGTGGGCTTCAAATAAAAAACAATCCTTAAAAACATGTTAGAAGTATGAAGAATGACAGCTGGGCTCTTGTATTCTAAGCTCGCTCTTTTCTAGGTCAACCACGGGCAGGGTCTAGTGTGTCACCGAGTAAAGCAGGGAGAGGGCGTGCCGCGCTGTTGTCCCCTTGATGCCTTCCTGGAGCCACTCCCTCCTCGACGCCGTACCGTGGTTTCTCCTCTCCCCTGCCCTTCGCCACCATCGCAAACTGTTGTCGTTGTTTAGGTTCAAAGGGCGACGTGGGTTTCCCGGGACAAGCCGGCAGCCCAGGCGTCCCCGGGGCCAAAGGAGAGCAAGGATTCATGGGTCCCCCGGGGCCTCAAGGACAGCCGGGCTTACCTGGAGCTCCAGGCCACGCTGTGGAGGGACCCAAGGGAGACCGGGGCCCACAGGGTCAGCCCGGCCTGCCAGGTAAGTGTGTCTCCCCAGGGTCAGAGTCGGGGCCGACACAGAAGGTGCAAATGCGCGCGTGTATGAGTGAAGGGAGCGCTTCGGTCCCCGCCGAAGTTTCTGATTTAGAAGCTTGCAGCTTTGACTTCAGCTCGAAACTGCTTCAGATGTCTGGGGACCCCACTGTTTGGGCTCCGCCGGGTCACTGTCACCCCTCCCAGGTCCTCTCTGTCAAGGACTTCGGCCGATGTGACAAGTGATTAGAGGCAGACCAGACGTTACCAGAAAGGCTGGGGCACAAACGTCCCTCAAGGCGACTTTACCCCCGGTGGCGTCCCAGCTGCCCGTCTGCCCCGAGATGACTGCGCGGCAGGGCCGGGCATGGAGGTCGGGCGTCGTGTCCGCACCTGCTGCCTGTCGAGCGGACTCTCCCTTCACGACCGCCGGGGCTTCCGCGCTTGCGGCAGCTCCGTGCAGCGTTGCTGTCCCGTGGGGGGAAGGGGCAGTGGGTGGAGATGACGCCAGCCAAGCCCAGTGACACGTGTCCATAAAATCACCCTCTGACCCCAAGTGTGTGACTTTTGTGTCTCCCATTAGGGCTTCCGGGACCTGTGGGGCCTCCAGGGCTCCCTGGGCTTGACGGACTCAAAGGTGACAAAGGAAACCCAGGCTGGCCGGGGGCCCCCGGAACCCCAGGGCCCAAGGGAGAGCCAGGATTCCAGGGCCTGCCTGTGAGTTGTCCGTGTGTCCGTCGTGTGTGTGTGTGTGTGTGGTGTGCGCATGGACGTGGCGTCCCGCTCTCCAGTCCTCCCCACAGGGGCTGTGCTCGCTGTGGTCCGCAGCCGTCTTTCCTAGCATCGCGGTTGCCCACGCGCACCTTCTTCCTAGTCTGGTGACCAGACCCGTCACAGGGAGCTGGGACCCCCCGGCTGCGGCCTGCAGCTGGGGGCCTGGGCCGGAACTCTGGGTCCACCCGTGATGCCGACAGCTAAGCCTCAGGAAGAGCAGGCCGCTCCCTGGTTCTGGGGCCGTGAGCGGCTGTCTGCGCCCGCGCACCCGTCTCTGCGTGTGCACAGACATCTGGGTGCGCGTGTTGTCATTGCGACACTTTTTTAAATAAGATGAAGCAAAGAAAGAAAGATGTGAGAAGCAGCACGACTCACTGTATCCTGAGAAAGGAGCTAGAGGAGGAAGTATTTTGAAGTAACCAGAAAATGAGATTAATAGGGTTAAAGTACACGCGCGATGCCGTATTTATGAGGAAAAACCAGCCTCCTTGGTTCTGCGTTTCCTTCTCTCCGTATTTAAAATCACTCTTTGGATAAGCTTTCGAGCTCATTCTAAAGGACAGGCACAACGCCTGAGTGCTGGGGGGGGGACAGCCTCCAGAAGGTAGTTTGGTGCGGAAAGGTTGATCTATCGCGGGGACACGCACTCAGGGAGGCCTGGGTCTGTCCGCGGCACCGTGCTGACACACGGCATGCCCCTGCCGGGGAGCTGACCACGTAGAGGGACAGGGAGGAGGCGCCGTGACGGGAAGCGTGTTGTTTCAGCTTCCAGCTCCCTCGTGGAGACGTGCTAGAGACCCGTCATTCTGCTCACGTCACTCGAGAAGGTGCAAGCCCCATTTGTGCACAGGGCTCCTCGGCAGAGTGCTGAGGGCCCGGCCCAGCCCCCTGACTAGCCAGTTACTAGACAGACTTACTGTGTCCTGAGCATTTCCTGGCTGACCTTCTCCTTGTGTGTCTAGGGGATTGGTGGCTCGCCAGGGATCACGGGCTCGAAGGGTGACATGGGGCCTCCGGGAGTGCCGGGATTTCAAGGTAAAGCAATAGAGGAGGGGCCAAACCTGACCACTGGCCGTTTGACGTTGACAGGCCAGCCTCATTACGGTGCAAGACATTGTTCTCTTCGTTTTAAACACGCTGTTTCGTGCCGTGCCAGCCTGATTAGCCTCGCCCCATGAAGGGCTAGATAAAACACTCTGATTTTCTCATTCAGAATCAGTGGATCATTCTTATTATCTCCATCATTTGTGTGTCAGTGAGAAATCACGGGCTTGGGGCATTCATGAATTTATTAATGTGTGAAGGGAACATTTATTGGTGCTTCTCGGCTTCCAGGCACTGTGGGTTTTGCTGATGAATCTGGTGTATACGGATGGCAGGTGAGGGAAACAAGCCCTCCGCCTGCAGGCGTCTTGGGGTGTATCTGGGGACATGGGTGAACCGGGTCGTGGTCGAAAACAGGATTCTGTGCCGCACGACTGTTCGTGATCGTTGTACAGTTTGCTGGATGTTGGGGAAAGTGAGACTTCTAGGTTCTGGAAAGAAGCCTGTCATTAGAAGTCGTACACGGCTGACCGGAAGTTGTTCTTTTCTTCCCCGAGGACAAATGAAAGCTTGTTCA
Organism: Mustela nigripes; assembly: GCF_022355385.1. NCBI lineage: Eukaryota > Metazoa > Chordata > Mammalia > Carnivora > Mustelidae > Mustela > Mustela nigripes. Next base: position 82,456,792 of record NC_081571.1, on the reverse strand, counting down.
CCATGTGTGTGTACACATGTAGCCGTGGGTGCACATGGACCTATGTGTGCGGTATGCGGACACACATGTAATGGGCACACGCGTGTGCACGTGTGCAGGGATGTGTGTGCCCGCGAGCTTGCATGTGCCCATGCTTGCGCATCATTGGGAATTCCGCGCAGACCGTGTTCTTTTTTCGTCCAGGTCAGAAAGGCCTCCCTGGCCTGCAGGGAATAAAGGGCGATCAAGGTGACCAAGGCTTCCCTGGAAGTAAAGGTAAGAGCGTTGCTGTGCTGGTGGCACCTTACTCACATCCCAAACGCACGGAGTCAGGGAGTTTGGTTGTAGGGATGTGAGAGGCTTGAACATTGTTAGGAAATAGTTGATTAAAAATTCTTTGGTAGCTCGTCAGGACATTTTTACTGCACGTCTTGAAAGTCAGGGTCATTATCTAGGGGTAAATCCGGAGGAGAGGGCAGGACAGACTCCAGAGTCCCCGCCCGCAGCTTGGAGGCAGGCGGCCCCCCCACGCGGCTGTCCCAGGAGGCGCTCGGCCTCGCATGGACGGGCTGCGAGGGGACCGGGCAGCACGGAGCTCTGCATAGGAAAGACTGTCCCTCCACTTCTCCACCATCGCGGTGTGCGCCGGCTCCCGCACCCCAAGCCAGTCTCGGGGGGAAATGGGTGAAGTATAGCCAGTGTCTTGTCCTGGTTCCTGCTGGGCCGACGTGTTTCCAGGGCTGTGCTGAATTTTCGAAATCAGGCTTCGAGAGACCCTGAGCAGTACAATGTCTGGAACTGAAGAAATGGGGAAGGTGTGTGGAGGCCCCGTGTGCAGGGCAGGAGAGGCCTCGGTGAGGCCGACTCGGAGGCCCTGCGGACGGGGTCACCCCCACCTCTCCAGAGCTGTCACGCAGAGGGGTTAGGTGTATGCGTCACTGGAAATGAAGGCCCGTGACTGTAATGTACCCACGGCCGACTCCAGAGAAGCGTGAGAAGAACCTTCCCAGCGCATGTGCTGCAGCCCTCTGGGGGCGGCTGGGCTCCCCGGGACGGGGCCTCACCTGCTGGGCCTGTACAGCGGAGGGTCGCATGGCAGTTGTCAGGGATTCTGAAGCTCAGCGGCCAGTTTATACCAATGGCCCCAGCCTGAGGATTCAGGATTTCACATTAAACAATAGACGTGTGCACGCACATGTGTGTTCACGGAGGCCTGTGACTTGTAGTTTTGATACCGACTGGATTCCGAGAACCGTGTGTTTGGATTGGGTTTCACATTGGGCTCTTCTTCGGGGACATGGACAGTGGAACTGACCAGCGGCACTCCCGATTTCCACAGGCCTTCCCGGTCCCCCAGGGCCCCCGGGACCCTACGACATCATCAAAGGGGAGCCAGGGCTTCCTGGCCCCGAGGGTCCTGCAGGTGTAAAGGGGCTCCCAGGGCCTCCAGGCCCCAAAGGACAGCAAGGTAAGACTAGCTGAACTGCAAAGGGCGGTGTGGGGGTCAGGGAGGGACCTGGTGGGCTTTCTTCTTCACACATGTGTCTCAAATCAGGGCCTCTGGGTGGTGACAGTGTAGACACAGGTTTGAGTATGACTTTCCTACTTTGCTTCAGTGGGTATCAAAACCTCGTGAAGTGTTTGAGGGGACCGAGAAAGCCAGGACAGGATACAGGAGAAGCTAGAGGGATGTACAGTCGGACAGATCTGTGCCTGCTGCGGAGCCCACGGGTGGCAGACACAGAGGTCACCTTTTCCAGCAAGAAGCTGAGGGGTGGCAGGAGTTGTTGGTCTGGAACAGGAGAACGGGTCCTGAGAGCGGCCCAGGGGACCCAGCCAGCTGGCGGTTCGTGCCTGGGGTTCCCAGCCTCCTGCCCTAGAACTTTCTGAATATTCCCAGTGGCAAGAGCTACTGGCGAGGGTGGGCGGACACTCCAGGAGAAGGAAGACCCGACAACCAAGAGGGGGCATCTGTGAAGCTCTAAGTGTAAGCGGCCGCGGGGCCGGGGCGCACAGAGAGCCGGAGTCTGTCCGCGTGGGTGTATCTGTTGTGTACCAATGACTGGAGGCTAGAGCATGTGGCCTGGGGAGATGCGTGGGAGCCCCCCGTGTGTCACAGCCCTGCTCTCCCCCGACGAAGCTGCCTTCCCGCACACCGGGTGCGGACAGCAGTGGCAGCGAGGGTCGGGAGCTCCGAATCAGGCGTTGGGGCGCGTGGCCTGCGAACGCGAGTTTGCCCGCCGTGGGGGCTGCCAACAGCGCTTTGTGGGAGGCGCTCCCGGCCGTCCGGGAGAGCTTCCTCTCTGCAGCTGACCGGACGCACTCGCAAAGGGAAGATACAGCCTGCAGGGCTCTGGACCCGGTGGCGGATTCCTTGTCCTTTTCTGTAGGCGTGACGGGATCCGTGGGCTTACCCGGACCGCCTGGTGTTCCTGGTTTTGACGGCGCCCCTGGCCAGAAAGGAGAGACGGGACCCTACGGCCCCCCTGGTAGGTTTGCCGTGTCCTCCCCAGCCGGCCGCCCTCCACCCGCGTCCTCGGGTTCAAAGCGGGAGGCTCACGCGTGCGGAAAGCTGCACAGTCGGAAGGAGCACGTTACTTGACAGATTCCCAAAGAAGTCTGGTTTTGTTTCGTTTCGTTTTGTTTTTTGTTTCTTGTTATTTTTGTTTTCATTTTTTTTGGAAGAAATAGGTCTTACAGAGGAGGGGAAGGGCGGCCATCATTTTTTCTGTGGGGGAGACAGTATTGATGTAGCCCAGTATTTGCAGACGTGGTGAGCGACGGCCCGCGGGGAGGGCCGGGGGCCTCCGGGGGGGTGGGCCGGAGCTGCAGAAACTGCATGTGGGCGGCAGAGGTGAGGAGCTGGGTAGCCGTGCCGGCGTGGGCCACAAGCGTGGCGGCGATCTGGTCCCCGACGGAGCTGGGGCGCGGCTGCCCCACGAGGGCTGAGGTGCTGCCCTGGAGGGGACGGGCCCAGCCCAGCGGAAGACCCGCAAGCTGCTTTGCAGGCAGCGTAGGGCCCCGGGCGCCGGCAGGACTCGCCGCCAGCACCGGCCCTCACCGCCCTGTTTCCGAGCGCCGTCCCGCGGCGCTGCCGTGCAAGGAAGCCGCCCTCAAAGAAGATGTTGTTCTAGTAACTCTGTGATCCCTCCTCCCGGAGAGGAGCCCCGAGTGTTGCCTGAGTGACATGCGTGGAATCATGCTGCGTATTCTACTTCCTCCTCTGCCCCTTCTCACTACTTCATTTACGCGCTGGCCTCAGGTCGCCCGGCGTCTGCTCAGCTCCCAGCGGGGTGCTATCCTGGGTCTCGGGCGGTCTGTGGAAAGCAGAAGCTGGGCAGCCCAGAGGCGGGTGCCGTTCTCTCCCTCCTCGAGCCTGTCGGGGAGCCCATCTGCAGCCAAGGAAACCTAGTTCTCTTGCGTCTTCAGGTCCACGAGGGTTCCCGGGCCCGCCAGGCCCCGACGGCTTGCCAGGATCCATGGGCCCCCCGGGCACCCCGTCTGTGGACCACGGCTTCCTTGTGACCAGGCACAGTCAGACAACAGATGACCCACAGTGTCCTCCTGGGACCAAAATTCTGTACCACGGGTACTCCTTGCTCTACGTGCAAGGCAACGAACGGGCCCACGGCCAGGACCTAGGTGAGACACTGGGGACGCGTGTGCTTGTGCCAGAGTATTGAGACGGTAGTGTGGACGGTGCCTGATTCCGCTTCCCTCCGTCCCGATAAAACGAACCACTGAGTTCAGCCACTGGCACGTCACTAGGGAAGCCAAGAAAATGTAGAGGTGTAAAGCTTTGACCTTTTAAATTCGTAGAGCTTTCACTCTCTTCTTCAAACGATCCGTCGGTCAGACTTTCTGGAGTCCATTCTTCATGGTTGGCACTGAGAGTCTGAAAATAGGGCCGTTTTGCTGGTGCTCCTTCAAACAAGGTGCACGCGACCCGCCCCGCGTTTCTCTGCACACTCCGAGCTCTGTCCCTCCGCTGGTTTCCATGAGGAGGTGCCCGCTGGCTGTCGTTTCTCTAGTCGCCTCCAGACACCCTGCCCCGAATTCGCTTACCGACACACGCCTCCAGCTGGCATGGAGCTTGGAAACAAGCAGCCCAAGAAGGGAAGTCTCTGCGTTTTCGGCAAAGCGGTCGTTAAAGACATTGCCAGGTGGTTACTGTCCGTCACACAGAGTCCGTCCCCTGCTAAATTTCTTTTGGAATTCAGTTTTAGAAAAGACTTTTCTCCTTTCATCAGAATGTCCTGCATAATTCTTTATGGTTTTCCTCTGCCTTGATCATTTCCATTTCCTCTCGTGCTTATTCCCCCCACTGGCCCGCGTGGGCGTTTACTTCTGCTTATAACGCACGCGCCATCCCCCGCCGCCCGCCACGCCGTCCGCGGCAGACCGGTCAGAAGGCCGGTCCCTGACGCTCGCTGTCCCCGCGGCTCTAGGCACGGCCGGGAGCTGCCTGCGCAAGTTCAGCACGATGCCCTTCCTCTTCTGCAACATCAACGACGTGTGCAACTTTGCGTCCCGGAACGACTACTCCTACTGGCTGTCCACGCCCGAGCCCATGCCCATGTCCATGGCGCCCGTCGCCGGGGACAACATCCGGCCGTTCATCAGCAGGTGAGTCGGGCCCTTGTCGGGGCGGAGCTGTGACTGAAGAAGGAAGATCGCTCACGGTCTAGGCAGAAGTGGTTCCGTTTTTTGTTTTTTTTCCATTTTTTCTCCCCCAAAACATTCGACCGGATGCTGTTGAGCTTATTAAGTGTGACGTCAGACTTTGGTCACACAAGTCAGCCATGAAATCGTTCTCTGTAAAAGTTAGCTCTCCTCCTCAGCGGGCCGGTGCGGCCGGGGAGGCGGTGCCCAGCTTCGGGGCGGAATTCCTGCTGTGTGAGTCACAGGCCGGCCGCCTCCTCCGTGAAGCGGAGCCCCCGGGCGCTCGGCAGCCACTGGAACAGCATTCTCGGTTCTGTTTCATCAGTTAGTTCCCTAAGGAGCCTCTTCAGGCTTTCTCCTTCTGAATCTCCCCACCCCCATGAGATTTAAAATGTTTTGATTATTTTTAATTGTAGTAAAACGGACATCACGTTAAATGATCATCTTCACCATTTCTAAGGGCGCAGTTCTGTGGTACTCACTGTGGGAAATCACGTATGGGTGTGAGGGGATCCCCATGAAATCACAACAAGCAGACATACCGTAGATCTGTGCTCAATACACAAGACGACGACACAGGTTTACTGTAGACGCAGAGATGTGTGCGCATCAAGGCTTCCTTCGTGTTCTCACACCCCACCTCCTCCTGCTCCCTTACGGTGCGGTCCCGCTGACAAGTCCTGTGTCTGACGGAGCCGCTTCCCAAATTAAGTACTTTCCACACTAATTAGTATCTGGAATATGTTTTCCGGTTGGCCTGGTAGTTAAGAGGGGAGATTGAAATTATTATGACTGAGAAATAAATACACAGTCGTCCCATTTTCGCTTTTATTCTTCTGATTAAAAACGGATTCCTTCACTCTACTCAGACGTAGTAGAAAAGTGGCAAAGGTATGAAGTCATCTATGAAGTTTTTATCTGGAGTGGTACTTTCTAACACACAAGATAGTAAGGGGTGGACAGAAAGCGAGGCAGACCTGTTTGCCCCAGGAAGTGAGAGGGAGGACTGACGTTAGCCTTTCTACACTCCCTGCAAAGAGCCAGGCAGCTTTTGATGAGGAAGAGATGGCAAGGTCCTGGGTCAGAGGGCAGGGGTGCGGAAGTGCATGCTGGAGCCGGTCCTGGGAGCCCCGAGGCTGGTCTGTGGCTCTGGCCCAGCTGGCTCGGGATTGCGGGTCCCGGCAGCCCCGGTTCTTACTGAGGGAACAGGGACCACAGGGGCGGACCCGGGGCGGAAGGGCTGGGAGGTGCCTCATAAACGGGAAAACCATAGATTTTCCACGGATCGACAGTAAACTGTCTCCTGACAGCTTTCTTTGATGTTTCTTTTGAGCTGTAAGAAAACTCACTTTATGGGTCTTAAAACAGGCCACGTGGTTCGTTACACGTTGACGTGGCCCCTTTCCAAATGGTCATTTTCGTGCGTCACTGAGTGTCTGGGACTTTCTCTGCGGAGACTGTCCTCACGCGGAGCCGCGGTGGCTGCGCAGGAGGAGAACTAACCACCTCTGTGTTTCTGTTCAGCTTCCCTTGGATAACAGGTAGAAAATGATTATTTATGTTTGTTTGTGATTTTCCTTCTGATGACTCTGCCCTTGGACCCTGATTTGGCTGGGGGCGGGGCTGTGGCGTGGGTTTGCAATATTCCCAGATCCGGTCCCTGAGAAGCCTGTGTCTGACCTGAGCTAGTCCGGGCCCTGCTGGCGTTAACCGACCCACGGCAGCGACCCCTCAGCGTGGAGCGGCCCTACCGGTCATGCCCCCAGCCCGCTGCTCCTGTCACCCTCCCTCTGGAGCAGGGCTGCCCACTTCTGGTCTCTGAGCACGCGGGTTTCCTGGTGACTCACTCCGCTGTCGCAGCAGGTCTCAGACTTCCCGGTCACTCGGGGGAGCTCCGAAAGCTTCGCTTTTAGAGTTAATAACACAAAATCCTTGCTGTGGAGCAGGAAAGCCAGGAGCTTCTCTCCTTTCATCCTGAGAAAGGGCAGACGTTTCTGAGTTTGTGCAGACGGACTCACGAGCTCCTGATTGTTTCACTGTCCTGGGGACAGGACCACGGCCCACGGAGCAGGGGCCGTGCTCCCGCTTCTTCCCGTCCGTGTCCATCTGACGGGGTGGCGTCGGGAGCTCCCTCCCCATGGGCCCCCAGCCGCCACGCTCTCTTCCTGGCTTCTGTGCCCCGCAGACAGATGGCGGCAGATGTAGAAGGCCAACTTCAGTGTTTGACGGAGGCTTTTAACTCATCTGCACTTGTGTGAAATAGAGTAGAAAATTGCACGTGCGCGCGCACAGACACATCCACGGAAAATGGAATGACTGATGTAGGCCTTTCCCGCTCCCCGTCCATTTTTCATGCAGATGTTCCTGCATGACTAGGTGTGATGATTCACAGCGCTTGTAGACATTTATCGGCATTGCTAACACCCTGTTCACTTTGTGACTTCAATGTCATTATGTGACTGCTGGTGTTTAAATTTTTTTTTTTTTCTTTAACAAACATTTTCCTGCCATCGAAGGGCTCCCTGAGCCGGGCAGGTCTGGGTCCGGAGAGCATGTGTGGCTGTAGTTCGTTACTGGGTGTCGGTCGCCTGGGTCGGGGAGGCCCCTGGCCCCGAGCGGGTTCTGTGGGAGGTGCACCCGCCGCAGTGTCCCACGCAGCCCCCCGCCCGGGGCAGGCTCTCCCCCACGGCTCTGCTGGCTGCGAGTCCACAGTGAGTCCACAGCGGCTCACGGGGACGTCCAGCCCCACGTGCAGTGTTTGCTAGTGACTCGTCCACATGTCTTCCCTCCGTTGAAGGGGATTCCCCGCTGGAAACAAATCACTGAATTCCAGAAGTGGTAGCACTTGGTTTCCGCCAACTCTCCTGTCTCAAGTGTTCGTTGTGTTTTGCTAAAATCCACGCTCCCTGTTGAAAAATCGGGAAACGTTGGAAGGCAAAAGGGAGAAAACACCCGTCCACGGTCCCCCAGCCCCTCCTGGAGACGGCCACGGTTGCCCCCCGGCCCTCTGATGACCTCCTCCCCACAAAGCAGACGGTTCAGCCAGTGTCGGGTGTGGATTTTCTAACACCGAGAGGGGCTTAGAGAATCTGCATGAGGGGTGCAAGACGGCAGCCTGCACCTTACAACAGGAAGCTGGCTCAGAACCTGTGAGCGCAGGGGTGGGTGAGAGCAGGAGGAGGAACGGACAGGCACAGGCTTCGTCCCGCGCCGTCCCCACAGCCGTGCTCAGGGTCCGTGCCCTCTGCCTTCCAGGTGTGCGGTGTGTGAGGCGCCAGCCATGGTGATGGCCGTGCACAGCCAGACCATCCAGATCCCACCGTGCCCCAGCGGCTGGTCCTCCCTCTGGATTGGCTACTCCTTTGTCATGGTGAGCACTTGGGGAACGTCCGAGCACCCTAACCTCGTCCCCCTGCGCCCCTGCCCTCAGTTCTCAGCCTCCTGCAGTGCCGGCCTCTCCTCCGGACCAAAGCCTGCCCAGGGGCCTGGCCTGCTCTGCCGCGGACAGCAGCCATTCCTGCCTCCTGCCTCTTGAGTCTCTGCTCTGGGACTAGGTGGTGGGGACACTGCCAGGAGCTTCCCTGGGGTCAGAGCGTCTCCCCAGGAGGACAGGAGCTGGGTGCACATTCACGCAGCTCCCAGGAGCCTGAAGCAGAAGCATGGGGTGCGGGGGAGTGCGAGGGCCCGCGGCCTTCCTGCGGGGAGAGGCTGCTCTGTGCCCCGCGGCTGTCCCTGATGGTCCCACCCCTGAATAGAATAGGAAGCATGACACCTGTCTGCGGTCCCATGGTGGCCGCTTCTTTGACTCTGTCACCCCAATTTTGAGTAGCGATTGCATGTGTGGGAGCTCTGCACGGGGAAGTCAGGTGGAGGGGATCACCCGCAGGGGCCGGCCTGCGGCGCCCTCGGCCTCCGCACAGGCCCCGCCCACCCGCAGCCTGTCACCCTCTCAGTTGCGGCCGCAGGGACATTGAGGTCCCCAGGTGACCGTTGGCCACTGTTTGTTGATGGGAAAGTGGCTTCACAACTGCTTCCTCCTGCCGTGGGGACGGCAAGTGCAGAAGGAACGGAGCAGCCGGGAAAGCAGGTGTCAGAGCGCCATGTCGCATTCCAGTTGGGCTGTGGGTGTCCTGGGCGGGCGGGGCTTCAGCAGGGTGTGAGGGTCGGCAGCTCCGCCAAGCCCTGGCAGTGGCTTTGTGAGTCTAACCACTGCGTTGTGGCTGCTTATCAAGAAAGCCAGAGCAGACTACAGGGTAGAGATAGGACAGCAGCAGTGAGGAGACGGGCTGAATCTTTTGACTCCATGATCATAAGAAATACTAAACAGAACCTCCTTCTGACAGAAGTGGCCCCGGCCCAAGGAGCAAAGAACCTCAGGAGAGCCTTTGGTCCCCATGACGAAGAACTGAAACAATGATTGCTCCCAATTTCCCCAAATCAAGAACAAGCCAAAACAGTGGTGTCCTAGAGAGTTCTGCATCACTTCCCAGCCGGTGGGGGCTTTTGGGGACCCAGAAGGGCTCTGGCCTGACAGTCTGGAAACCCCTGTACTTGCTTCACCTTTGCCTGGGACCATGGTCAGATCCAGAATGTTCTAGCATCCTCTGGTCCTGCTCTGGGAATGGAGGGCATTAGCTTTGTCCTCAGAGGGCTCTCATGGCTCTGAAATCTCACGTCTGAACCAGTATTCATGGCGATTTTGGAATTTCTTGTCTCCTTTGGGGTCATTCATCTTATGGTCCCAGTTTCTGAGCGCAGGTCTGTCCTCCTGGAACCCACTGGACCCAGGTGCCTTACAATAGCGGTTACCCTTTCTTCCTCTTGTTTCAATTTTCTGTCTTTTCAGAGAAAGGGAACTGACGATTGTTCTTTACCGTGTAGCAGGACACATAGCTTCGAATGCAGCAGATGCAGGGTTTTAATTATCGTCTCTGATTTTGATTAGAAAGCTTGATGTTACATCTGTTGGCTTCAGCACCATTTACACATTTGGGCTCTTTCTTCTGTCCCAAGTTAGAGGAGTTTCAGCGTTTCAGACGTTATAAGGAGCAAGGCCGGCATTTCTTTAACTCTTGATGCCCGCGGGTGATCCCCATCCGGTCAGGGGAGACCGGTGATGCGGTTCTGGCACAGGGTCTAGCTGCTGTGCTCCCCGCAAGGAGCAGGGCCGGCTTGTGGGTGGAGGGCGGTGTGGGCACCCATGTGTTTCGAGGTGACCTGCCGAGGCTTCCCTGGGGGCTACTCTGGCTGCTCGCTGGGCACCGCCAGGCTCTGTGTGGGCAGCGGGCAGGGGCCCGACTCACGGCTCGCGCCCGCCCCGCAGCACACCAGCGCCGGCGCTGAAGGTTCCGGCCAGGCCCTGGCATCCCCCGGCTCTTGTCTGGAGGAGTTCAGGAGTGCGCCGTTCATCGAGTGCCACGGCCGCGGGACATGCAACTACTACGCCAACGCTTACAGCTTCTGGCTTGCCACGATCGAGAGAAGTGAGATGTTCAAGTAAGTCAGAAGGGCCCCTCTGTGGCGTTGGGACCCGTGTGACCCTGGCACAGAGTCTTAGAGGGTCGGCACGCACTGATTAGGGCTGCGTCCTCCACGAGCGGTCCTGAGCACCCGACCTATCGCTCCCGTGGCAGCCGCGGCGCTCACGCCAGTGTGTGCGCTGGGTGAGGGCTGAGGGACGTGGCCAGACTGGTAGGCCGTGAAAATCAGAGTTAATTTCAGCCCAAACGCACTGAAATCAATAGGGAAGCCCCTCCTTTTCTTCCCCACCAGGATTTCACCGTTGACACAACTGCCCAGGGGCTGCTGGCTTTGCCGACGTTGCCGTGGAGCCCGGCGCCGTTGGGATGCGGAGGGTGCCAACCAGCCCTCTGTCCTGTGTGCGGCCCCTGCTGGCCAGGCGCCCGGGCCCACGAGCCCCAGCAGTGACTGTCGCTGCCCACATTAGTACCCCTCCCCGCTGGAGATGCGCCTTCCCGTCTGCGCCTTCTCGGGGGGAGTGGGGCGACCCTTCTGGGAGCCTGTCTCAGCTTCCTGAGTGAGCTCACGAAAGGCAAAGCAACACTCTCTATCTTGTTGTATTTTAAGCACCAGAACAGTACCAGGTACTTAACTGGTAGCTTAATGAGACTTTCCAGGCAACTGGAAATTTGACATCAACTCGGGACAGAACCTTACCGTCAGTTACCTAATTGAGCACTTGGGTGTATCAGGTCCTGGGGCTTCCATTGTAGGGTCAATGGGTGATAATGAGTTGGTTTTGTGGTTTTGTAAGTTTGTTTGTTTTGAACCAGTAGCCTGGCACAAAGAACTGAAATAATAGATTAGATCCCATTATTTCAAATAATTAATTTGAGGGTGGTTAAGATTTTCACAGAAGTTGCTAAAATCCACAGCCCTAATTTTAGGACGTTACTGGGATTATATGGCTACTTTAGTCTTAATAGAACTTGTTTAGTGCCGGCTTCAGCCTTATGCCTCTAACCGTCAAATGAGGTGGGGTTTCTAGGATCAAGGATGCATTTGAGTTACTAACTGTCTCCCCGCCAGCCTCCAGTCAGACTACCTACCGCGTATAACCCAGCAAAAGCTTACAGAAGCATTTCAGGGTCTAGTAATCACCCCAGATTCGCTGTTCGTTACACATTTGGCGGGTGTTTAATGAGCACTTACTCTGTGTGAAGGGTTGCGGAGAAGAGACCTTCCTCTGCGGGCGGAGTTCATGGTCTGGTGGAGGAGAGAGGCGGGAGCGGAAGGACGGGCCGAGGGGCAGGGCGGCGCGGCCGGTGTGGGGCAGGGCAGCGCGGCGGGTGTGGCTCAGACCGGGCAGCCGCGTGGACACGGGGTGGCTGTTTGTTTCCGTGCCCTCCCCGGCGCGCACTTGGGCAGCCACCATCCTCAGGGCCAGGGATGGGGGGTATACTTGATCGCGTGCCTCCCTCCCCCCATCGTGAGGGCAGGTGACACCCAGCAGGGTGTCCGTTCGCTAGGGCGAGCAGGGGTCGCCGCTTGTCCTGGGCTGGGCCCCCCCCCCCCCGATACCTCGGAGACCTCCAGGCCTGGGGGGGAAGCCCGAGGACCTGGCCCGCCTCGCTGAGCCGCGGCGCCGACGGCCGGTTTCTGTGTCGTCCCGTAGGAAGCCCACGCCGTCCACCTTGAAGGCCGGGGAGCTGCGCACACACGTCAGCCGCTGCCAAGTCTGCATGAGGAGAACGTAATGGCGCCCGGCCCTCCGCTAACGTACAACATGGTGCTACTCCCTCCTCTTCCCCTTCTATTTTTTAACAGCAACGAACCCTAGAAATATATCCTGTGTACCTCACTGCCCAGTATGAAAACCGTAAAGTGCCTTATAGGAATTTGCGTAACTAACACCCCCTGCTTCGGTGGCCTCTACTTGCTGAAGGAGAAACAAAGACCGTGATAAGCTGTCATAGTGACATACCAGATGGCACTTGTGATGCAATAAAAGTGTAACTCTGTCCTACAATCCGGTGCACTGATGTGTAGCGTGAGACTCCATCAGAAAACCAAAGGGTGCTAGGAGGTGTGCGGGGGCTTCCGTCCTGCTCGAAAGCCCGTCTCCACCCTGTATCGCAGCAGCTGCCATGTCAGCCCCGGAAGGGACGTCTGTCTGTGTCCCTGTCAAGCCGGGTCTATACGAACAGCGGCCACGCAGCCCCCGTGTGTCGGGGCCGCACGTGGAGCGGCGGGCTCAGCAGCCGGAACTTCCAGCCCCCCCCAAACATACATCGAGGTCTCTCTGCTCCGTGTGGTACTAAGCAGCTGCTTTTGCAGAAGTCACGAATTTCCTGTGGAATAAAGATGGTCCAAAAGTAGGCAGAAATTAAATATATATATATTTTAGTAATTTATATAGATGTCAGCAATTAGGCAGGGCAAGTTTTTGTTAAAATAAAGCTCACATGGTTTCTTCCTCGGAAAGACTGTGTTGTCCTTTCACGTAGATTTTTAGCACACGCGGGTGTTGGATGGCCACATCCGCGCTCACTGTTCACCTCGAACCCAGAACTCGTGTGTCGCCAAAGCCAAAGCCAAAGCCAAAGCCAGGCTCGTGAGCGTGGTGTCGATGACGGTGAAGCATGTCCTTTGAGCTTTACTGTTTTTATTCTGTATTAAGCATCTTCAGGGTTTTCAACACTGATCACAACTGAATGACTCGACCGCAGAACCGGCCGCCCTACAAAGGCCTTCCTGTCGTTCGTATTCCTCACTCCGCGGCCTGGAGCGGAAACAGCCCCGCAGGATCTTCGTCTCCGTGTCCCCCAGGGCGGCGCCTGCGCGGCGTCCCCGGTCTCGCGAGCGCCGCAGACGTCAGGGACCGGACGGATTGCAGGACAGCAGCAGGGACCACTGTCCCGGAAATGACATTTCACCCCAAGTCTCCAAAACCGGTTTTAAGACTACTAAGGCCTTTTATGTAATTTCTTTAACTGTGTATTTCTTAAAAATTCAAATTTGTAATAAAACTATTTGTATAAAAATTAAGCTTTTATTAATTTGTGCTTCTCCCTCAGCCTGCTTGTGTGCTCTCTCTCTCCCCAAGAAATACATAGAATATTCAGAATTAATAAAAGTGGGTTCAGCGAGTGGGGGCAGGGGTAAGAACTGAGAACAGGGCTATGTGAGGGACGGGTGGCTGGGGTTCAAGCTGACATGAGGCTAGAAAGAAGATGGCAGATTCTTTTCCCTGATCTCATTTTCGGTTTACACCTGATCAAACGTGACCCCTGGGGAATGAGTGCGACACTGTGTGTTCCGGAAAAAGCTCTAAATGCTGTGGTGTTCCTGGTTATCGCACCCGACAGAGCTGTCTCGAGGACGGATTGGGACAGTGGGTGAACGTGACCCCACGTACGTGAGCAGGAAACCTCACTCCGGGTCTGGCTTCGGCCCCTCCCACCACCCATCTGTGATAAAACTGAGCAAGACGTTTCCCTCACCTTACTATACAGGAGGATAGGAGGAGGGAGCCCTGAGCCATCAGGCTTGACTCCCACTGAAGTCACAGACACGGGGCACCCCCTAGGGCCGCCATCTGGGAGCATTTTGTTTCCATGTATACAAGCGATTTCTTACACATCACTAGGTACTAGACACAGCTGGTGTGTCTAGGAAAGGACAAAGAATGTACGACACCCTGAATCCCAGCTTTCAGATCCCCTGCGTTTTGTGTCTTATTCGAGCAGGTTTTACGTGTTATTTTTAGAATTCTCCTCCAGTAAAATGGGTTGGCGTTGATGGACAGTTCCGTGAATTGCAACATACATACAGGTTCATGGAGGCGGCATCAGAATCCATCCCCAGGAGGGTTAGAGCACCCCGAGATAGCCCCTCCAGCTCTCGCTCCGTGGAGGCCCTCCCCCGCCCCCACCCCCGGCTCCTGACCACCCACATCCCTCCCTGTCACTCGTCTCTTCGAGAGTGGAGTCAGAGCGTGCAAGCCCTGACACTGGCCCGCACTCAGCTCGGTGCACTGGCCGTCCTCCGAGTTGCTCTGTGCGCCTGTGGTGTGCTCCCTCCTACTGCTGGGGGCTTCTGCGAACGTGTGCCCTCTGTGCATTGAAGGACATTTGGACTATTGCCAGTCTCTGTTTTTTTGTTTGTTTGTTTATTCCTTTTATTTTACTTTATTATTTTTTAATTTATTTTCAGTGTAACAGTATTCATTGTTTTTGCACCACACCCAGTGCTCCATGCAATCTGTGCCCTCTCCAATACCCACCACCTGGTTCCCCCAACCTCCCACCCCCCGCCACTTCAGACCCCTCAGATTGTTTTTCAGAGTCCACAGTCTCTCATGGTTCACCTCCCCTTCCAATTTCCCCCAACTCCCTTCTCCTCTCTAACTCCCCATGTCCTCCATGCTATTTGTTATGCTCCACAAATAAGTGAAACCATATGATAATAGACTCTCTCTGCTTGACTTATTTCACTCAGCATAATCTCTTCCAGTCCCGTCCATGTTGCTACAAAAGTTGGGTATTCGTCCTTTCTGATGGAGGCATCATACTCCATAGTGTATATGGACCACATCTTCCTTATCCATTCGTCCGTTGAAGGGCATCTTGGTTCTTTCCACAGTTTGGCGACCGTGGCCATTGCTGCTATAAACATTGGGGTACAGATGGCCCTTCTTTTCACGACATCTGTATCTTTGGGGTAAATGCCCAGTAGTGCAATGGCAGGGTCATAGGGAAGTTCTATTTTTAATTTCTTGAGGAATCTCCACACTGTTCTCCAAAGAGGCTGCACCAACTTGCATTCCCACCAACAGTGTAAGAGGGTTCCCCTTTCTCCTCATCCCCTCCAACACATGTTGTTTCCTGTCTTGCTAATTTTGGCCATTCTAACTGGTGTAAGGTGATATCTCAATGTGGTTTCAACATAGTATTAGAAGTCCTAGCAACAGCAATCAGAGAAAAAGGGAAATAAAAGGTATCCAAATTGGCAACGAAGAAGTCAAACTCGCTCTCTTCGCAGATGACGTGATTCTTTATATGGAAAACCCAAAAGACTCCACCCCCAAACTACTAGAACTCATTCAGCAATTCAGCAACGTGGCAGGATACAAAGTCAATGTACAGAAATCAGTGGCTTTCTTATACACTAACAATGAAAATACAGAAAGGGAAATTCGAGAATCGATTCCATTTACTATAGCACCAAGAACCATAAGATATCTGGGAATAAACCTAACCAAAGAGGTAAAGGATCTGTACTCGAGGAACTACAGAACACTCATGAAAGAAACTGAAGAAGACATAAAAAGATGGAAGACCACTCCATGTTCTTGAATCAGAGGAATAAACGTTGTTAAAATGTCTATACTGCCTAGAGCAAGCTATACTTTTAATGCCATTCCAATCAAAATTCCACCAGTATTTTTCAAAGAGCTGGAGCAAATAATCCAAAAATTTGTATGGAATCAGAAGAGACCCCGAATTGCTAAGGAAATGTTGAAAAACAAAAATAAAACTGGGGGCATCACGTTACCTGATTTCAAGCTTTACTACAAAGCTGTGGTCACCAAGACAGCATGGTACTGGCATAAAAACAGACACACAGACCAGTGGAACAGAGTAGAGAGCCCAGATATGGACCCTCAACTCTATGGTCAAATAATCTTTCACAAAACAGGAAAAAATATACAGTGGAAAAAAGACAGTCTCTTCAATAAATGGTGCTGGGGAAACTGGACAGCTATATGTAGAAGAATGAAACTCGACCATTCCCTTACACTGTACACAAAGATAAACTCAAAATGGATAAAAGACCTTGACGTGAGACAGGAATCCATCAGAATCCTAGAATCCCATAGGCAGTAACCTCTTCGATATCAGCCACAGCAACTTCTTTCAAGATAGGTCTCCAAAGGCAAAGGAAACAAAAGCGAAGATGAACATTTGGGACTTCATCAAGATGAAAAGCTTCTGCACAGCACAGGAAACAGTCAAGAAAACAAAGAGGCAACCCACGGAATGGGAGAAGATATTTGCAAATGACAGTACAGACAAAAGGTTATATCCAGGATCTATAAAGAACTCCTCAAACTCAACACACACAAAACAGACAATCATATCAAAAAATGGGCAGAAGATATGAACAGACACTTCTCCAATGAAGACATACAAATGGCTCTCAGACACATGAAAAAATGTTCATCATCACTAGCCATCAGGGAGATTCAAATTAAAACCACATTGAGATACCACCTTATGCCAGTCTCTGTTGATGGTGAATAGAGAATGAACTTTCATGTTCGGGCTTTTGTGGGAATGTAAGTTTGTATTTCTTCAGAGTAAACACGCAGGACTGGGATTGCTGGGTCACAGGGTGATTGTGGGTTTGCCAGTGTGAACACAGTCCCACTGTTGTGCGGAGGTGCTGGGCCATTTTGCGTTTCCTCCAGCAATGCACGGGAGCACCAAAAGCAGCACGTTCACTCCGAGTTGGGGACTGCCAGTACTTTTGGTGTCATTGTGACCTGTAGTGGCATTGTGACTGTAGCTTCGGCATGAAGCTGCACTTCCAATTTGCCCTTCCCAAACAGCTCAGGTTGTTGACCATCTTCATGCCTTTTCTGGCCATCAGCACCTCCTCCTTTTGGAAGTATCTATGAAGTTTTGCTCATTTCAACATTTGTTTCTTTTTAAAATTGTTTTTATTATGTTAGTCACCATATAGTACATCATCAGTTTTTGCTGTGGTGCTCCGAGATTCCTTGTTTTCATACAACACCCAGTGCTCCGTGCAGTCCGTGCCCGCCTTGCCAGTCAGTGGCACCTGCCACCGGGCTCACCCATCCCCCCACCTGCTCCCCTCTAAAACCCTCAGTTTGATTCCTGGTAAAATTTGTTTCTTTGCGTACTGTTGAGGTTTGAAAGTTCTCTGATGCTCTGCTTACAAGTCACCAGCTAGAGAAATGATTTGCAAGTTCACCCTCTTACCCGTCTCTCACCAGCTCGAGGTTTTCATTTTGAAATGAAATGTCAGCATCTTCTCTGTGCAACGTGCTTTTGGTATCATGTTAAAGAACTTTTTGATTACCCCTTAGTCACAAAGATTTTTTTCTCCTGCTTTCTTCTAAAAACTATGGTTTTACTGACGACATTGAGATCTGGGATCCAGTCTTAAATTTTTTCAGTCAGTGAAATCCACATAACTTGAAACTCACCACAATTCAGTCAACAATTCAGTGGCATTTGGTACATTTACAATGTGGTTTTACTACCTCTGTTTCCAAAACGAGATGTATCTTCATCACCCCACTTCCAGAGCCCATTCAGCAGTGACTTCCTACCCTTGGCCACCCCTGGTCTGTTTTCGGACTACGGATTTTCCAACTCTGGGTTCCGTGCAGTGTGGTGATTCGGTGGGTGACCTCCGCACCTGACGTCTTCCACCGGAAGAAACATACAGGTATATGAACAGTGCAGCTCTGCACACCATGTGCCGGCGCCTTCCAGCCCGTTTGCAGTTCTTTGCAGTCTGTATCGAGGAGCAGAATTGATGAGTCCTGTGGTGACTCTAAGTTTGGGAGGAGACATCAGATGGTTTTCTGCAGAAGCTGGACCATTCTCCACCCCCACCAACCATACGCCAGGGCCTCCGTCTCACATTCTCACCGGCCCTTGTATCCTCCGGGCTTGGGTTATACACGTTCTCCTGGGTGTGAGGTGGTATCTCATTGTGGTTTCAATTTGCGTTTCCCTTATTCCTAATCACGTTCAGCATCGTGTCACATGCTTATTGGCCATTTATGCATCTTTGAAGAAAGAGCTTTAAGTCCTTTGCCCATTGAAAAAAATTTTTTTTTGGTAAGTGTTCTTTATTCTGTGTACTAGACCCTTCTCAGTTACATGATTGGCAAATATATTCTTCCCTCGTGGGTTATATTTTTACTTTCTTGATAATGTCCTTCAATGCACAAAATTTTACAATTCTGATTAATTACAATTTATCTATTTTTCTTGTGTTGCTCATGCTCGTGTCATAGCAAAGAATGCATTGTCAGATCCTAGGTTGCGAACATTTACCCGTTATGTTCTCCTGGAAGCATTTTATGGTTTTAGCTCTTATATTAGGTCGATGGTCCACTCTGAGTTAATTTTTGTGAGACTGGGGGTCAATTCCACTCTTTGGCATATGTATTTCCAGTTGTCTTACAGCGTTTATTAAAGACACGATCTCTTCCCAATTGGATAGTCTCGACACTTTGGTCAAAGATCAGTTGACCATAGATACGTGTGTTCTATGATCCATTCTGACTTATTTTTTAAATGACATGTAAGTTTTAGATTAAGGCTTATTTCACATATAGGTATCTAATTGTTCAGATTTTGTACAAGGCTACGATTTCTTCATTTAATTGATTTTATAACTTGTCAAAACTAATTGCCAATGCTTTCTGTAGCCCTATTTCTTGGACTCTATTTTGTTTCATTGATCTCTATGACTGCCTTCATTAAGGCAGTGATTAATTAAGCTTTAATTGATTAAATTTAGCTATAAATTAGAGCCTGATTAATTTAGCTTAACGTAAGTCTTCACATTAGTGGGTGTAATTCTTCCCACTTTGTGTTTCCTTTTCAGAATTGTTTTGGTGAGTCTAATTTCTTTGCTTTTCTATACAAATGTGAGATTTAGTTTTCAGTAAATCCTTTTTGTGATTTTAATTGGAATTTTATTAAATGTATTCATCATTTGGGAAGAATGATCAATTTTACTATACTGAATCTTACATTCCAACAACACTGTATGTCTTTTCATTGATTTAGATCTTTATTGATGTTTTAATGATCATTTTATAGGTTTAAGCCTACAGATTGTGTACATTTTGGTTAGATTCATACCTGTATATTTATTTTCCAGAGCCATTGTAAGTAGAATTATTTTTAATTTTTTGTTTTCCAGTTGTACATACTAATCTACAGAAATATGATTGATTTTTTTTTGTTGTCTATTGATTCAGATCCCATGACATTGCCAAGTTTACTTCATAGTTCCAGGAGGATTTTAACATTATTTATTTATTTGACCGAGAGGGACACAGCAAGAGAGGGAACACAAGCAGGGGAACAGCAGAGGGAGAGGGGGAAGCAGGCTTCCCGCAGAGCAGGACCTCGATGTGGGGCTTGATCCCAGGACCCCATGACCCGAGCTGAAGGCAGATGCTTAATGACTGAGCCACCCAGGCGCCCCATCCAGGAGGATTTTTTATAACTTTGTTAGGGTTTTCTACATAGACAAGCAGGTTTTTTTTTTTTTTTTTTAAATGAATAGGGACAGTTCTATTCTTTCCTTTACATATTCTAGTTTCCCCTTTGGTTTTTTCCTTGCTTTTTTGCACTGGCTAGCACTTCCAGTCCAATGTTGAATAGGAGTGGGAAGCATGGACATACTTCCCTTGTTTTTGACCCTAAGGAAAAAGCATTTAGTCTTTCACCGTAAGGATAATTTTGTCTGTAGGTTTTTATATAGATGTTTTTATACTTGACAGTTTTTATCATGAGCGGATGTTAAATTTTGTCTCAAATGCTTTTTGTACATCAACTGTTATGGTTGTAGGAAGGTTCTTCTTTAGATTATTAATATCGTAGATAGCAGAGATGACCAAAAGTTGGGCCAGTGTCACATTTCCAGGACACACTTGGTCATAAACCCTCACCCGCTTGAAGCATCACTCCCTATAAATGACGTGTTGTTCTCTGGTTGCTTGTAAGATTTCTCATTTTTTTCAATTTTCTTATTATTGATTATGACATGTCTGGCATGGACTGGGTTTGCAGAACCCTTGAACCTGTGGTTTTAGATCTTTCTCCTATGGGGAATATTGCTGTTTGGGGCAGGACATTGATCTGGTCAGGTTCAAGGCTCCAGGTTCCAGCTTAGCTCCCATGGGCTGTGGTTCCAGGGCAGATCTGTTTCTGCCGTGATTCCAGGGCAGATCTGTTTCTGCCATTCGGATCTGTCCTGCATGAATGATACCCTGTGCCTCCTGGGGTGTGGGCGGCACGGTCGGTCCTCAGTGTCATTGCTATGCTCCTTAGGATCAGAGCTTTATCTGCATCAAACCAAGATGAGTCTCAAGCATTTGCACACAGCTTTGCAGTCTTCTTGTCAAGGTCTGTCCTCCTGTGACCTCACCATTGTTTTCCAGTTTTCATGGTCTTTACCTGCCTTACCTGTGCACACTTCCTGTGACTGCAGCCATGCCTGGGAGCAAAGGAGAAATACAGTCAGTTCCCCCACTGGTTTGGGGTCTGTCTAGACCTGGTTTTCTCTGCCTCTGATAGCTGCTCCATGGTGGGAAAGATAGGCTGGGTTGTGCTTACTCAAACTTAACCTGGAGACTGTGTCAACACGATTGCAGTTTAGAAGCGTGGAGCACTGGTTTTGATGGTGGTGAGTATGACGAGGACAGAAGAGGAACAAGTGACTTGACTTTGCTTGATTTTAACATTTCCCCCCTCTTATTTCTAGTGCTTGAATGTACTGTAAGCCATTGACTTAGTCAATTATAACCCAGGGGCTACCTATGTTAATAGATACGTGCTAGCTCTTCCCAAACTTTTTGGTTAAACTAACTGTGCTTTCAGTAATACCCACTGGCTTTGCTCATTCTGGGACCATCATCTTCACAGGAGCCCTCTCCCGTCCTAGGGCTCAGATGCTGGGTCTGTCCTCCAGAATCTCTGTTTGATCCCAGGGTCATTCTGTTGTCTCACGGAGCGCACAGATGTGAGCTCCGATTCCGACCCTGCCACGTACAGCCTCAAGGCCTTGGGCAGGGCGTATAACCCCTCAGAGAGCTGCGTAATCGAGGTCATTTCTATTCTGCAGTTCTTCCCAACCAGGGTCAGACTGGGAGGAATTCATAGGAAAAGGAAACACCCGTTTCGCTACATCCATCCGTCTTCCCATCCGCCCATCCGTCCACACACCTGCCCTTGCACTTCTCAGCATCCCCACACCGCGCGCCTACCGTATCCGGCTACCAGGCTCGGAACACATAGATACCCATAAATGACATCAACCCCTTAAGACATTTCCTCTCGGAAAGCGATTCTGGAGGAAACCTGTAGCTGCTCCGGGAGGTAACACGAGGTTACAGATCTAAAACCACAGTCTTGGGCATGGGATGAGGTCGACGACGAAGGGACCTCAAGAAAGTTGCCCAGTAGAGCACGGGCCTTGACGATGCGGGGGACGAGGGCAGGTGGGAAGCGTGTCCGGGAAGTGCGGGCGCGGTCCCCGCTCTCGGACCCCCCTGGGCACGGGGTCCAGCCCAGCTGGAGACCGGTTCCTCCTGTCCGCGTCGTCTTCTCGCGTCCGTGAACCACGCCGCGGACACGTCCCGTTCAGGGCACTTCGGGTCAGTGCCCCCGGATCGCCGTCCTCCGGACCCGAACCCGCAGGGCGCGGGGCGCGCTCGGCTCCCCCGACCCGGACGGCCGCTCGGCGGGGCGCGGTCGGGACCGGGGCTTCGCGAGCCTCCCGCGCCGAGGGCAGGCCCTGCCCGCCTGTCCGGCCCGCGTCCTCGCCCGAGGGGTGTTCGGGTCGCGCCGTGCGCAGCGCCTCGTCCTTCCGCGGGTCGGCGCGGCCCCTGCGGCCGCAGACGGATCCGCGCGGCGGCCGTCCGGGTCCGACCTGCCCGCGGGTCCGACCGGCGGAAGCGGCTCCGGCTGCGTCCGGCCCGTCCCGTCCCGCCGGCGAGGCGCCGCGGCCCCGCAGAGACCGGCCGGCGCGGCCCGTGAGGTCACGGCGGGGAGGGCGCCGCGCGCGACCCCAGAGCGCAGGTGCCGGTTTGGGGCCGCCCGAGGGGCTTCCCCTCCCGCCCTGGCCGCGGCCTCCCGGCTGCCTCGTTCGGCCCCTGCGGCCCCTGCGGCCGTGTCGCCGCCGTCCGAGCGGCTCTTCTCGGAGAGGACCGTCGCGGCTCGTCCTGGCGTCGGGCGCTGGGGGGCCCCGCCCCTCCCGGCCGGCCGAGAGGCGCCGCCCCCGCAGCCCGCAGACACGCCCCCCGGCGCCGCCCCGCCCCCTCCATGCCCCGCCCCTTCCGGTGCTCTCCGGCTCGCGCGCCCCGTTTCCGGGTCCTCGGGTGTCTCGCGCTCCGCGGTGACGCATCAGTTCGGAACGTGTGTTTCGTCTCGGGGCGCGGCTCCGGGGCGCGGCCGGACCCGCAGCAGCGCCTGCGCCGGCCGCCTGGGCACGGGGTCACCCGGACAGAGCGCTCCCGGCGCCGGCTCGCCGCACCCCTGCGAGGGCGTGGCCGCTCCGCCCGCCCCTGCGGCGCCGCGCGCGGGGAGCGGTGGGTCCCGGCGGGTCTGACCCGTCCCCGCGGCCCGCGGCCCCACTAGCGCGGGGTGTGCTGCCGGAGCCCCGCGCCCGCCCCCGTCCCCGCCGCCGCCGGGAAATGCCTTCTGCTCCGAAGCGGAGCCGCCGGGGACCGGAGCTTCGGGGCCGCGTGTAGCGTCCCTCCGCCGCCTCCAGGCAGTCCTCCTCGCTTGCTCTGAGCGCGAAACTTCCTGAGCTCCCGGCGGGCTTCACGCAGGAGGCAGCGGGGCGCCCTGCCTGCTGCGGACGCGGAGACGCTGCGGCCGCTCCGACCCGGCCTCTGCGCGGGCTTCGGCGAGCGGGGTCCAGGCGCCTCCTGCCGCGCGGGGCTGCGGGCGGCGCCGGCCTCCGACTGCGGGGCTCCTGCGGGGGCCCCGGGGTCCGCTCCCCTCTGCGGGGCTCCTGCGGGGGCCCCGGGGTCCGCTCCC